>NC_136509.1:12774545-12779545 GCF_053919585.1 Euprymna scolopes | reverse complement strand
ATTTATTTTCTACCGACTCCATGCGGCTGATGAAAAGACGGAAACTGAAGTTGATAACAAGGCGTCAAGTTGTCGGCGTCTATAGAGAAGCTGCCGACAACCAGATTGCAGGGGTAAAACGTTGTAACGTGTGTGTGTGTGTGTGTGTGTGTGTGTGTGTGTGTGTGTGTTATCTCTGCGTGAAAGCGTGAAGGTTTCAAAACCAGAAAAAAATATCTTTATTTAATTAGACATCCGCCGTGGATCGTGTCTGTACCCCTCAGCACGTGACTTAGAATGTCCCGACAGGGCCGTATCAAAGAGTGATTGTCAAAGGTCAGAGTTGAGTATGAGTGTCACCGAAGGAACACGAAGAAACACGATTATTATTTTTCCGATTGATAATTTGTATTTTTTTTTTCTTGTCTGGAAATCGCTCCAGACAAGACCTGAAGCCATTTGAGGTAAGAAACTAACAAGAATCAAAGATGGTTATCGCAAAGACAGGAGATGCCTGTTGACCTTAATCTTGAAAAGACCAAGGTTTTAAGTAGGAGGAAAACAGTCAGCAGGAAGGGAGTTCCACAATCTTGCAGTTCTTCGAAAGAAGGTAATGGAATAAGAAGCTGTATAATAATAAGATATAAAAAAAAAAAATCGAATTGATGGAGACCAGAAGACCAACGAGTCAAACGAGCTGGAACAAAGGAAGCAGCGACTAGATCAGACAATTCTAAAGAACACATATTAGAATAGTTTTTTATAGAAAAGGCTGAGACTATTATTAGGATTATTAGGACTACTGTTCTCATTTTGGATGTTATTCTCACAGCGTTTTGGTTGATGTAACGCGTGACGCAACGTATATAAGTGCTAAGTGATCTATTGGAATTTTTCTCTTTCAGTATGTGGTATGGAATATATCGTGACGTCGGCGTGAGAAAAAGAACTCTACAAAATTGAAAGCTTAATAAAAGCTTGTATTTCGAAACAGTGAAAGAGAGGAAAGAGAAGAAACTGTCTTCCAAAAAATTGGTATTTGTGGGAACATATCTAAGGAGATTCGTTCTTAGAAAATGGTTTCGAGTTCTGTGTTCGTTTCACTGGACTAACAATGAAATGAGAATATTCCTTCATTCTCATTTCATATCTAAATGTTGTTAAGCCAGTTTTTATCTATATTTGCATTTTGTATGATTCTGGCCTTCTGATGAGATATATTTAACTTCAAAATGCCATGACCTAAAGGGGTTTCTTTTTTTTCTAAATTTTCCCCCTTTTCTTTTCTTTTCCTTATAATTCTGAGGATACAATAAGTTATATATAACTTGCATTCCCCATCTTTTATTTAATATATTTATTTGCTCCTCTTAATAGTGTTGAGCTTTTCTTATTTTGAAAAGTTTTGTTTTGTTAACGATATACTCTTTGATAACATAATTGTGTGTATGTATATATATATATATATATATATATATATATACTATAATAATTATTAAATACGTAAAGACACGAGTGTTTCATCCTTTCGAGAATCATCAGTGCAGGGTGTCACGATTAACATCGGTCGATAGATTTGAACCTGGCAACAGAAGTCATCTCTCGCTCCATTAGCAAGGACCTAATCCATTCGGGCGCCGTTAAACGCGAGAAATGCAGTTGAAATTTAAACATTTATTTTTCAATGTTTTTAACGTCTGTCAGAGTGATCTAATCTTTGTATGATGATCTGCACACACACGCACACACACACACACATATACATATGGGGAGGGGGGGTAAAGAATATGGATAGATTTCTTACATAGGGACTTAGAATATATGAAGCTGAACACTGGAGGGTGGAACATAACATAAAATATGAAATTCAATTAATTTATCATGATATTATTCTACATCCGTAACTCTTCTTTTATATTAAAGAAAACGTTTTGTGCCCTTCCTGGGTCTTAACTTTGGACATTTCACATCCTTAAACAACAAGAAAAGTTTACAAAAAAAATATATATATATATATATATATATATATATATATTTATTTATTTTTTTTATTTATTTTTTATTTATTTATTTATTTTTTTCTGAAATATATATTTGTCAGCAGTGATGTTTGTAAATCCGAATTTGTGTGTCATCGGATGACGAAAAGTGTACAAGTTGACTCCGTTTTTTTTTCTTTGCTCCAGACAGGGCAGGAAACCACTCGATGTAAAATATTAAGAAGAATGAAATATGATTATCACAAGACAAAAGATGGTTAAAGCTAGGAAAAAACAGTCAACACGAAGAGAGTTTAAAAAAAACTGCGGTTCTTGGAGAGAAGCTACTGGAACGAGAAGCTGAATTATAATGTACTATCAAAATAGCAAATTGACAGAGACCACTAGACTAACGAATCAAACGAGTTGGAGCAAAGGAAGCAAGGAATAGATCAGACAATTCTGAGGAACACATGCCATAATAGTATTTATAGAAAAGACTGAGACTAGCAACATCACGTCTGTGTGAACGAGAGAGAGAGAGAGAGAGAGGGGGGGAGAGGTTGCAAAGAAGAAGAAAAGGGTGAGGTCAATTAAATTGCACATACGCTTCTGCAACTTATCAACAACCTTCAAATGAGACCGAAATTTACCAACCCAAATGTGACAACAGTACTCCATGCATGGTTTGATAATATTTTAGAAATAGAAAATAGCTTCAGGTGTGAGAAAATGTTTAGATAGAATAGAACTATTGCAGACAACCTCTTTGAATTTGAATTGTTGCTTCAGAATTTTCTGTTGCGGCGTTTTGCAATGAGACTCAGATGCGATTCGAGCGAACGACAAGATATGATTGACTTGAATAGCTACTATCTTTCTCCACTTGGTGTGGATACGCTCACATCTTCATTTCTAAAAGCAAGAAGAGTTTTCACAGGAAAGTTTTAACTCAATATTTTTCAAGCAACTTTATAAAATAGTGACCTGGTTTACGAAATCAGATTTCTCCAGCCAGCGCACCCGAAGGACGCAAGAAATGGCTGGAGCTAGACGTTCTTTCCTGTCCATTGTTGTCAATGGCTGGGCGGCGATGACGGCGATGGAAACGCCATATGTATAGCACAACGACTCAGTTCTATGTCAGACTCTCGGTAAAAACTCAAAAGTTTTTGTATTCAAATAATAGATTCGCGTGACTCATTGAGACGAGGCGAAATGAGTAGGGGCCATTGATGAGGCAATTACCCTTCTCGATTGCGCACTTGTCATTCACGCTCTCCATCACCAAACTGATAGGCGCGAACTTTCTTATCGTCAAGAACTCAAGAGCAAGCGGATGTCACTCTTTATCTGAACAACCTGTGTGCATTTCACAATCTGATAACTATTTACGACAGACTTGACATCCGGCGTTGCCCAGGATTGAATGATGATCAATCAATGAATCTTCTACGCTTCCATTACCTTATTGTCAGCAAAATTGGTGAAATCGACCATTTTCCAATCAAATTTAACCGGAAACCATACCACAGTGCACCCAGAGGAAATTTCATATGCCTCTCACGCAATTACTTACTCCACAATACATTGTTGTCTACATTACATTAAAAAAAAAAACTTACTGTTTATTTTATAAAATTATTTTATATATATATATATATATATATATATATATATATATATATATATATATATATATATATATATATATATATATATAATAGCTTGAATTAAAGTTTAAAATGCAAAAGTCAAGTATCATGGTTCAGTTGTGTTCTGAACAAAAATATTCATTTCGAACACGCTCTTCTCATATCAAAGAACCTACTGTTGATTTTATTATGCCGGGCCTTTTTCTACTTGTGCGGTAATAATGGCTTGAATAAAAGTTTAAAAAGAAAAAGTCAAGTATCATAGTTCAATTGTGCATTCATTTCGAATGCGCCCCTGTCATATCAAAGAACCAATCGTTGATTTTTTATGCCGGGTCTTTCTGCTAGCGTGGTAATAAAACTTTTCAAATGCACTTGTAATGTTAGGCTGTATAAACGTGTTAACTTTGATCAAAATCGCCTGCTCCTTCTTTTATCGGATTTTTTTTGTCGATTATAAATTATCGATCCTTATCAATTACATTCCGATACAAAACCTATCTAAGAACACTGCCAGGTACATAGAGTACATTTGTGTGAAATTTCATAAAAATCGCCCCAGCCGTTTCGGAGCCTATAGGGAACTCACCCCCCACAGTCCAGTTCCTTTTATATAATAATAGATTACATATATTTTTTAAGGCTAAAGATGCCTCTATTTTATAGAACCTTTTTCCAGATGGCAGAATCACCATTAGTCATAGTATAATGTTTGCAATGGTATAAATTTCGTTATACGTGGGTCTTTGACCGTCCTTCTTCCATACGAAACCCCAAGTGTTCATTATATATACGCATGCGTCTTTCCTATTTTTTTTTTCAATGTGAACTGACGCGCCGTTTCTCTTCGACTAGTTGCACCCGGAGAAGGTCGAGCGTTACATCGGCCGAAAATTAGAATAGGCATCCGAATAATCCAAATGTTACAATATTTTAATCTTGAAAACTGCTAAAACTCGAACCTGGACTTTCACTTTCAATCTGGCCATCTCATGTAATGTTGCCGTTGTGTGGTCATTTGCTTCCTTCTCAAGGAGCGTAACACAAGCTCAAAAGCTGGCGAAAGTGAAGCCAATACTCCTGAAAGAGGCGCACTTTAGTGTTTTAAAAATTGCTTGCGCAGCCCCATCGGCATTTCCTGATAGGAGTTCTTCAAACAGTAAGCAACAAGTTTACTTCACTTGAAAGACGGGAGATAAGACCTGGGATGGTGGACCTCCTAGGACTAGGACTAACCAGAACCATACCTCAGCCCGACAGATGCAAGGTCACCGTCATGCTCACAAATGACCAATGCTCTGTCTGAGTGCGTTGAGGACGAGCTCTCGACTGGTGTTAATATAACCTATTCAGACTGTGCCAGGTAAGTAAGCTTGTCGTTATATGA
>NC_136509.1:12747045-12769545 GCF_053919585.1 Euprymna scolopes | reverse complement strand
GGATATTTCCTCTATTTGAGGATCTTACTGTAGCTGAAACAATATGTAAACTCATTCTGGACTCACAGTAATAAATTTTTTATATATATATATATATATATATATATATATATATATATATATATATATATATATATATATATATATTAAATAGCATGTATATATATATTATATATATTATGTTATACATATTACATAGCATGTATATATATTATATATATAATATATTATATATATTATATATATACTATTATATATATTATATATGTAATATATATATTATATACATTATATATATATATCATATATATATTATATTATATATTATATATATATATCACATATATATTTCATATATATATTATATATATTTATATATATATTATATTATATATATTATGTTATATATATTATATATATTATATATATTATATATTATATATATTATATACATATTATATATATTATATATATTTATTATATATATTATATATATTTATTATATATATATTATATATACATATATTATATATATTATATATATATATTATGTATATATATTATATATATACATATATATATATATTATATATTATATATATATTATATATATTATAAATATATATTCTATATATTCTATATATATTATATATATTATATATATATTATATATATAATAAATATTATATATATATTATATATATATTATGCATATATTATATATATAATATGCATATTATATATATAATATGCATATTATATATTTATTATATTTATATATAATAAATATATATAATATATAATATGTATATAATATATATAAATATATTATATGTATATATAATATTTACATATTATATATATTATATATATGATACATATAGATATATTATATATATTATTTATATATTATATATATTATATATATTATATATATTATATATATATTATATATTATATATATTATATATTATATACATTATATATATTATATATATTATATATATATATTATATATACATATTATATATGTTATATATTATATATATTACATATATTACATGTATATTATATATTATTTATATATTATATATATTATATATACATTATATATAACATATATATTATATACATATTATATATATTATATATATTATATATATATTATATACATATATTATATATATTATATTATATATTATATATTTTATATATTAATTATATCATATATATTATACCTATATTATATATATTATATGTTATATTATATATTATTATATATTATATGTTATATATATTATATATAATATATTGTATGTTATATATATTATATATTATATATATATATTATATATATTATATATATATATTATATAAGATGGTATATATACGTTATATATATTATATATATATATATTGTATATATGTTATATATATTATATATATGTTATATATATATTATATGTTATATATATTATATATATGTTATAAATATATTATATGTTATATATATAATATATATTATATATATATTATATATATTATATATACATATATATATTATGTATATTATATATATTATATTATATATATATTATATATTATATATATTATATATTATATAATATATTATATGTATTATACATATATATATTATATATGTTATATATATTATATATATTATATATATATTATATACATATTATATATATATTATATATTATATATATATGTTATCTATATTATATATATTATTATATATATATCATATATATTCTTTATATATTTTATATAGATATAGTATATATATTACATATATATTATATATATTATATATATATCACATAGCTGTATAGATATTATATATAAAATATATATATTATATGTATATTATATATATTATATATATATTATATATATTATATGTATAATATTTATATTATATATATTATATATATTATATATATATTATATATATATATTAAATATTATATATATATATTAGTTATATATTATTTATAGTATATATATTTTATATCATATATAATGTATATATATTTTATATTATATATATTATATATATTAGTTATATATTATATATATAGTATATGTATATTATATATCATATATAATATATATATATTATATATATCATATATAATGTATATATATTATATATATCATATATAATGTATATATATTATATATATCATATATAATGTATATATATCATACATATCATATATAATGTATATATATATTATACATATCATATAATGTATATATATATATTATATATATCATATATAATGTATATAAATATTTCATATATATCTTATATAATGTATATATATATATTTTATATATATCTTATATAATGTATATATATATTTTATATATATCTTATATAATGAAAATCTTCGTAATTAAAGGAAGCGAGAATTTATTGGGAACAGATTTTATTGAAAAATTCAACCTTAGAGATAAACCGATGAACGCTTTTTGTAAAAAAATAACCAGCTTCATCACAACGTCAGAAAATATTAAAAATGAACTAAAGAACGAATTCCCAGAAATATTTACTACGGGACTGAGAAGATGTAATAAATTTAAAGCTTTATTCGAGCTAAAAAAGGATGCAACACCAGTATTTAAGAAAAAACGGAATGTGCCGTTCGCCGGATTAGACAAAATAGATAGCGAATTAGACAGACTTGAAAGAACGAGCATTTTATCGAAAATCGAAACCAGAGTTTGAGCAGCACCTACGGTGTACATAAAGAAGAAATCGGAACAAATTCGAGTTTGCGGAGATTTTCAACCGGGTTAAATAATATGCTACAAGATCACCATTACCCTTTACCAAGCCCGGAAGAGATTTTTGCCAAACTAAATGGTGGGAAAATATTTTAAAAAGTAGATTTGTCCGACGCCTATTTGCAAATTCCGATAGAAGAAAAATGATCAAAGATTTTATGCATTAACACACACAAAGGATTATTCAAGTATAACCGATTACCGTTCGGGAATAAAAGTCGCGCCGGCGATATTCCAGCAAGCGATGGACACAATGTTGAACGGTTTAGATTGTGCTTGTGCATACATGGATGACATAACCATAAGATGCGCGTCCATAAGTGAACATATAGAGCATTTAAAACAAGTGTTCACAAGAATAAACGAGTACGGATTCAAGGTGAAAGAAAACAAATATGAGTTTTGTCTAGACGAAATCAAGTATTTAGGACAAATAATAAGTAAAGATGGTCGACGCCCTGATCCAGAAAGAGCGATAGCAATTAGGAACATGCCAGCACCACATAACGTGACGACTTTACAGAGCTTCTTAGGCCTCGCGAACTACTACCAAGTATTTATCAAAGGCATGCACGACCTAAGAGCTCCACTGAACGAATTATTAAAGAAAGAAACACCATGGATATGGACAAAAGAATGTCAAGACTCATTTGAGGAAATTAAAAAGACTTTGACGTCAGATTTATCCTTAACTTATTACGACCCTAAATTACAAATAATTGTTGCGAGTGACGCGAGCTCGTATGGTATAGGGGCATGTATACAGCATATCATGCCAGATGGAACGAAGAAACCTATAGCGCACGCTTCAAGGATCCTAATTCCGTCAGAGAAGGTTTACTCTTGCTAAATTATGATTTTAAAATAAAACATCTACGTTCGGGAAAAATAGGCCCTGCGGATGGATTGTCAAGGCTTATACCGAAAAGGGATGAAACCTTTGAAGAGTCAGTAATTGCAGCTATACGTTTCAATTATGAGGAAAAAATATGGTGGCGAATATAATAAGAGAATTACCAGTCACGCTAACCGATATAAAAAGGGAGGCTGAAAATGACGACGTCATCAAAGACATAAAGAAAAAATTAAGGGAAAATGAAGGAAAAACGCAAAGTATATTTTCCTTATGCAATGAGGTATTAGTATATAGTGAAAGAGTTGCAAAAAAAAAAAAAAAAAATCTTAAATGATTTTCATACAGGATACCCGGGTATAAATAGGATGAAGACACTTATGAGGAGTTATGTTTGCTGGCGTAATATGGATGTGGATATTGCATTAACAGTAAAGAAAAGTAAAGGTTGTGTGTTAGCCGCTAAGGCACGACTGATAGTTCATAAACCTTGGAAAAAAACTGACCATCCATGGTCACGCATTCATCTAGACTTTGCTGGACCGATTGAGGGACAATACTATCTAATCATAGTAGATAGTTTTTCCAGATGACCGGAAGTAAAGCAGGTCAAAAACCCAACGACAGATAACACAATAAGTTTTCTGCATGAAATATTCGCACGTTTTGGGGTACCAGACATTGTAGTCACAGATAACGGAACACAATTTACTTCAAGTGTTTTCAAGGATTTTTGTTAATCGTTTCAGGTAAACCATATAACCACACAACCGTTCCACCCTTAATCGAATGGATTAGCGGAAAGGTTCGAAGATACGATAAAGCGTGCCCTTAGAAAATCGATAGGGACACCGACGCATAGAGCATTACAAAAGTTCCTGCAAATATACAGGATAACTAAGAACCCAAATACACCGTCGAAATTATCGCCAGCAGAATTAATGTTTGCAAGAAAAATAAAATCACCGTTTGATAAATAAATACCAAAGCCAGCAGTCGTATATAAAACGACACACACATCATGTAAAAGGTTTAAATATAATGTATATATATATATATTATATCATATATAATGTATATATATATTATATATATATATCATATATAATGTATATATATATATTATATCATATATAATGTATATATATATTATATATCATAAATAATGTATATCTATATTACATATCATATATAATGTATAAATATATTATATATATATATATATATATATATACATATGAACATGAAGTCATGAACAGTGCATATGGCTAGAGCAAAGCCGAGCTGAACTCCTAGAATATATATATTATATATATAATATATATATATTATATATATTATATATAATATATATACAATATATATACTATATATATATTATATGTATATTATATATATATTATATATAATATATATATTATATATATTACATATATATCATATATATATATTATATATTATATATATTATATATATTATCTATTGTATATATATTATATATTGTATATATATATTATATATATCATATATATATTAAATTTTGTATATATATATTATATATATTATATATTATACATATATTATATATATTATATACATATTATATATATATTATATATATTATATATATTATATATACATATATTATACATATATATTATATATACTATATAGATATATTATATATATCTATTATATATATTATATTATATATTATATAATATATTGCATATATATTATATATATTATATATATAGATTATATATATATTATATATATATTATATATATATTATATATATACTATATATATTTTATATATATACAATATATATATTATATATAATATAAAGGAGATTAGAACAATAGTCTAAAGAGCTGAGTGTATTTTAATGTAACAGTGAAATTACTAGTTTAATTAAAATACAGGAAATAGAAAGTGCTCGTTGTAATTTAGATATATAATAAGCTCGATAGTTAAATGTCCTAGAGCTAATTCAATATTAAGTAATGTGATTTATAATTTAAAAATTAAAAATCAAATTTTAATTAAATTAAAAATCCGTTTCATAAGAAGGAACGACAACAAAATCAATTATCTGTACGATCGTTTCGGAAAACAATGCTTTTTATTGTGGTATACATCAAGTTATGTAGAATAATTATATATAGTTTTCTGGTAAGCAAGGTCTCCTCATCAGCAAATTTTGTTTTTTTTTATTGAATTTAAAAGACACCATAAATAAACCTAGCATTAAAAGTAAGGCAGATGAATCTGAAAAATTGAAATAAAAGGTCTGGATTTAAAATTTATAAGAAAATTAATATGGGTTAGAGATAGAAATAAGTAGAGAAAAATATATATTTTTGAATTTACATAATAAATAAATTTGCTTTAAAAATATATAGAGATATTTACCTTTTAATTTTTCGTTTTGTGAAATCAGGAACTGTGGTTAAAATAGTCATTTAGATGTTTGCTATAGCTTTTTATCTTATTCTTATTATTTTATCTTATTTATCTTATTGCTATAGCTTTTTATCTTATTCTTTATCTTATTATTATTAAAAAGGGGGGACGCTCGTGCAATAAATTGTTTCCGTTAGCGTATTTTTGATTTAAAGACGCTACGGTTTATATATAGAGAATATTATTATTACGTATTTTAAGGGGAGATAATTGTTACATTTTCTTTACTTTATTTATTATTTATTTGACGGGTGTAAGGGAGATAATTAGTCTAACTTAATCTATTAAAAAAAAATAAATAAATAAAAAATAATAATAATGGTAATCTATTTTTACTAACAAGTAATTTTTAATGATTTAAGGTGGTTTATATTTATTAAATTTAAACCAACGTTTATGACTACATGTCATAAGCTCCTGTCTTGAATTTAATAGTTTGGTTGTACTTTTTATATCTTCATATTTTAAAATTTTTAGGGTCTCTTTTGTACATAGTGCACAAAATTTATCTCCTGGTTTATATGATTTGCAAGTCTCAATTATTTGCCATTTTAAGTTGAAAGAAATATTGCTGTTTTTTAGTTGCTAATATAGTTGGATAGAGTAGTTTGGTTTGACAGAGAGTTATTTTTAAAAGAATGTTTGTGCGTTGAAAGTCTATGTTTTATTAGGCCAGATGTGGAACCAAAATATATTACCTCTTGCTTATTGTGATTATTTTCCGTTAGGTCTGTTGTTGGATTATTATATGGTGGGTTGATTAGTAATTGATCGGTAGATTGGTTTAAGTTGGTGTTATTATTTAATCCGGTAGTTGAGTTATGGCTGTTAATAGGTTCATGTAGATTTGGAGTTTTTGATACTGTGCAGCTATAGATAACATTTTTAATTTTACATGAGCCTTGTAGGGGACATTTATTTTTTCTTCTACAGTTACAGTCCGATGTATTTTTTATAGTTGTATTTTGTAGTTTATTAATTTTCTTATTATTAGAGCTAATTATTTTCTGATGAAGGTTAGGCATAGTAGAGTAAGAGACTTTAATTGTGTTCTTATTGAAAATTTTATTATATCTATGGGGGGCTTTAAAGTTCTTATCTAATATTTTTTAAAATTCTCTGGCTATGTTTGTTTCTAGGTTTTTGGAATATGGGGGGTTGAACCATAGGATCTCCTTGTGTCTATTCTTACGTTTACGGGTTTTGGTTTGCTGTTTATTTGTATTATTATCTAATATTTGTGGTTTGGTTTTATCTTTTTTTGTCTCTTGGTTATTTTTCTTAACTCGTATACGGGAAGACATTGCCATATTATATGTTATTACGCTCTTAATAGGTTTATTTTCAATGCAGTTTATGTTTCTATCATTTTCATTTATGAATTTAATTTGTGAATTATATCCAGAGTTTTTAAGGGCCTCATTATAATATTTTTCATTTGTGGTAAATATGGATTTAGTAGAAGACAGTCTAGAAATTCTTAAAGCGATATTGGGAACTATTGATTTTAATATTGATTTAGGGTGGTTTGATTGATTGTGGACATATAGTAGTGATTGGTTAGGTTTATGATAGGGTTCAAAGGTAGAATTCTCAAGATTTAAGGTTATGTCTAAGAAATAGACAATTTTTTTTATTAGGGTAGATTTTTATACTAAGTCCATAATTTTTAAATAATTTATGTAGAGCTTTAATTGCTTTTTCATAATTTTTATTAGTAGAATTAGTTATGAAAAGTCTATCATCTCTACATAGCACTCCTTCAAGTTTGAATTGTTTATGGAGTATACAATGTATTTCATTTAAAAGGAAAAGGCCAACTACATCTTTTACACCTCAAATTAAAAAAACTAAAGTTCAAATTAAAAAAACACAACTTCAAATTAAAAAACACAACTTCAAATTAAAAAAACTAAACTTCAAATTAAAATACACAACTTCAAATTAAAAAAATCCAAGTTCAAATTAAATTAAAATTTTATTACATGATAGATAAACCATTTATTCTCCAACAGGGAGGTCCTCTTCCCTGAGACATCTAGCGTGATGGCGTTGAACCCGATTACAGAATGCCTGAGACATGGCAGGAGTTACCACTTGGTAGGCTCGGTCGATGGCGGTCTCCACAAGACGAAGACGGTGCTCCACTTTTGTGATATCTTCCGGTTGTGGCACATGTATAACGCTCGGTAGATCCCTCTTGATGACGGCTTTGATGGCTGACCAGGCCATTTCGATGGGGTTGAGAGCCGGGCTGTCTGGAGGCAAGCGAATAAACTCCACTTCTGCAAAAGCTGCCTGGTCGTGTAGTTGTTCCACTCGGGAATGGCACGGGGCGTTGTCAATTACCAAGGCTACCTGTCCGGCATCATATCCCATTGCGAAGACAGAATTGAGTAGTTCTGCAACCCATTGGTTGACATCCGGGTGCTTGTAGGCGCCACGCCTGCGGGTGAAGTTGATGAGTCCCTGTTGACTAATACCAGCAACCATGTGAATATTTGGACCTTTCGAGCCTGGAACATGTAGCACCACTCTCTGGCCCCTCGCGGATCGTCCAACGGTCCGAGTACAAAATAAGTTCACGTTTGACTCATCCAAATACACCACATGTTTACCAGCTCCCAATGCGGCCATAACCCTTTCTACATAGATACGACGTTTTACCTTATTCTCCGGAGTGTTGACATTCTCGGCTTGCTTGTGAACCCGTTTTACAGTGAAGAGTCTACCATCGAGATGGTTATTTATGGTAGTAACGCTGATTGGGGGGTTGATTCCATGCATCTCCGAAATCTTCAAGGCCAACTCCTTGAGAGTGATGGTAGGATCTTCTCCGATTATATCAAGCATGTTGTTGACCATGTCCGGATTCACTTTCCCATGTCGCCTTCCACCCCGCGGCTTATCCTCCACGTCTTGCCCCTTGGCCTGTTTATTCACCCAGGCGTACGCGGTGTTCCTATTTATCCCACAGTTCTCTGCGACAGTTGTCCAGTCCCTGCTATTTCGAGCGGCTTCCAGAATCCGACGCTTAGGAGAATTTCGATTGCGTTTGTACTGACCACGTACTGTGCCTCTCTTGACTCCTCTACTTGATCGCACAACTACCGGAGATCCATTGTTATTTTCCATATTTTAAATTATTTTAATGTTAATTGTTAGAAACTTTTCTTTTTTTATTGTTGCGAGCAACTACAAGTAATAGTGGGTAATTTGCATAAGTGATGTTATGCAAATTACCTTACAAAGTTTGAGTATGAATAATTCTAACATAATGTCACGTGCTTTTAAATTGAACTTGGGTTTATTTAATTTGATGTTGTCTTTTTTTAATTTGAAGTTATGTTTTTTAATTTGAAGTTTAGTTTTTTTAATTTGAAGTTGTGTTTTTTAATTTGAAGTTGTGCTTTTTTAATTTGAGGTGTAAAAGGTGTAGATCAGTGACCTGAGTCGAATCCGTTGATCCCATTAAAATGTTGAAGTGGTTAGGGGTATTTTTCCTGGTCCAGTATTTATTATCAAATGTTATTAAAGACTCTCTAGCTATACGTATTAGTTTAATTTCGTCTTGAGTTATATTAGTTAATTTTCGTGCCATTAATAGAGATTTATTAAGTAGGATAGGTGATATAGATTGGTAATATGATTCAATGTCAAAAGAAATAAATTTAATGTTATTTTTATTTTGAATGTTAGAAAACCAGTCGATTACTTGGTTGGAAGATTGCCATAGTGGGTATTTTATTATGGATTTAATTTTGGGGATAATTCTATCTAATATGTTTTTACTAACCAGTCCTATATCTGATTTCGAGGGGCAAATGAGTCTAATAGTAGGGTTAATATTAAAGCTGTGTTTGTGGTCTTTTACAGTAAATCTCGGGGTACCTGGTACCGTTATTTCTGTGTATTTATCTATTTTAAGTTTAGTTAAAATGTTTTTTGCATCATTATTTATTTTATTTAGTGCTGATCTATTTGTAGTTTTATAATTTTTATTAAGTTCCTTATATATTAGATTTTTATATTGTATATAGTCCATTATGTAGAAATTTCCAGTTTTATCTGCCGGTACTATGAGTTTATTTTGGTTGCTTATAGAAATAGATTTTGAAAATTTATTTATTTTTTTAAGTGTTGGAGTGATATATATTTTTTTATTTTTCTTAAATTTAATATTTTTAATCAGGTTGATTAAGTAATTTTCAAAATTTTCAGTGTCTTTGTTTCTTTTAGGGTTTTTGTATGTTTTTAGTCTGTAGTATTTCGCTGCTTTTCTTTCTTCATTGTCTTGTCTTATATTAAATATATTATATATATTATATACATATTATATATATTATATATGATATGTATATTAAATATGTTATATATATTATATATTATTATATATATATTATATATTATTATATATTATTATATATATTATATATATATTATATATATTATATATTATACATATATATATGTTATACATATTATATATATATTATATATATATTATATATTTTATATATATATATATTATACATATATAATATATATATATTATATATATTATATATATATATTATATACATATTATTATATATTTACTATATCTATATATTATATACATATTATGTATATCATATATATGATATTATATATATTATATATATATTATATATATTATATATGATATGTATATTAAATATGTTACATATATTATATATTATTATATATATTATATATTATTATATATTATTATATATATTATATATATATTATATATATATTATATATCATACATATATATTATATATGTTATACATATTATATATATTATATATATTATATATATTTTATATATATATATTTTATACATATATAATATATATATTATATATATATTATATACATATTATTATATATTTAATTTATCTATATATAATATACATATTATGTATATCATATATAATATATGTCTCATATATAATGAATATATATGTTATATATATCATAAATGATGTATATATATATTATAACGTGTATATATATTATATCATATATAATGTATATATATATATATATATATATATATAATATAATGTATATATATATTATATCATGATTGTTATGCTGGATCAAATTCGACGATATGAAATAAAATGGAGGTGGAAGGACCTGGATACTCAACGATTCGCCCGATTTATGCGGGCTTCTTCAAGTCAATGACACTCCCTCTTAAAGAAGCCCGCATCTTTGGGGCGAAACTTTGAGTATCCAGGTCCTTCCACGTCCATTTTATTTCATATTATATCATATATAATGTATGTATTATATATATTACATATATATAATATGTATTATATATATATATACTTTGTATATATATATACTTATATATATTTTTCATCTATATAATATATATATATTATATGTATATTATATGTATTATATATATTATATATATTATATATATTGTATATATATATTATATATATTTTGTATATATATATATATTGTATATATATTATATATATTATATGTATATTATATATATTATATATATATATTATATATTATATATATTATATATATATATATATTTTATATATATTATATAATATAATATATATATTATATGTATATTATATATATATCATATCGATATTATATATTTTATATATTTTATATATATCATATATATACATATAATATATATATATATTATATATATATATTTATTTTAGATATATATATTTTGTATATATATATTTAATATACGTATATATTTTATATATATATATTTTTTTTATATATGTTTTTTATACATATGTATTTTATATATATATTATATATATATTTTATATATATACATTTTATATATATATATATTTTATATATATGTATATGTTTATATATATCCATTTTATATACATATATTTATATACATATATTATATAGATATTTATATTTATATATTTTATATATATATTGTATATATATATTTTATATATATTATATACATGTATTATATATTATATATTATATATATTATACATATTGATTTATATATTATATATATTATATATATATTATATATATTATATATGTATTATATATATATATTATATATATAATATCATATATTATATTGTATATTATATATATATATTATATATTATATATCTATATTATGTATATAAAGTATATATAGATTATATATTATATATATACTATATATATTTTATATATATACTATATATATTATATATAATATATATTTCATATTTATATATTATATATATATTATATATACTATATATATACTATATATATTATGTATAAATTATATATACTATATATATTATATATATTATATATATATATATATTATGTATATTTTTATATTTATTATATATATTATGTATATTATATATTATATATATTATATATATTATATATATCGTATATATTATACATATATATATATTATATGTATATATATTAATATATAATATATATGTTATATATATTATATATATAATATATCATATATATATATTATGTATTATATATATATTATATATATGCTATGCATATTATATATATATATATATATTATATTATATATATATTATATATATATTGTATATATTATACATACGTATATATCATATAATATGCATATTATATATATATTATATATATTAGAAATATATTTTATATATATTATATCTATATTATATATATTATAAATACATATATTATATATTATATATATTATATATATTATATATATATGATATGTATATTATATACATTATATATATTATATATATTATATATTATACACATACATATTATATATATTATACATATTATACATATATTATATATATATTATATACATATATATATTATATATATATTTGATATATATATATTTTATATTATATATATTTTTGTATATATATAATATATATTATATATGTAGGTTATATATATATATATTATATCTATATATCATACATATATTATATATATTATATATATATATATTATATGTATCATATATAATGGATATATATGTTATATATATCATATATGATGTATATATATTATATATCATATACAATGTATATATATATTAGTTACTATGTAAGGTATATATATTATATATCATATATAATGTATATATATATGTTATATATATTATATATGTTATATATATTATATATATTACATATATATAATATCTATATTATATTTTGTATATATATATATATTTCATCTATATAATATATATATTATATGTATATTATATATATATATTGTATATATATTATATATATTATGTATATATTATATATATTGTATATATATATTATATATATATGTTGTATATATATATATTGTATATATAATATATATATATTATATGTATATTATATATATATATTATATATATTATATTGTTATATATATATATTATATATATATTTATATATATAATATATATATTATATGTATATTATATATATATATTATATCTATATTATATATTATATATATATTATATATTATATATATTATATATATATTTTATATGTACATATTACATATATATATTATATATATATTATATATTATATATATATATTTTATATATATATTTTTGTTTGGATATATATATACTATATATATATATTATAAATAAAATATGTATATATAAAAAATATATATATTTTATATATATGTATATATATATATATATTTTATATACATATATATATTATATATATATATTTTATATATGTATATATTTTATATATATATTATATATATATATTTTTATGCATATGCATTTTATATACATATATTTTATATACATATATTATATATATATTTTATAAGTATATATTTTATATTTGTATATATATTATATATATTATATACATATTACATATATTATATATATATTTTGTATATACTATATATATTATCTATTATATATATTATATATATTATACATAATGGATATGTATATTATATATATCATCTATAATACATATATATGTATATATATGACACATTATATATACATGTATATATATATTACATATTATATATATATATTACATATTATATATATATTACATATTATATATATATATTTATATATATATATATATATATATATATATATATATATATATTATATATTATAAATTATATATATACTAGCAAAAGTACCGGTCGTTGAATGGGTTTAAAAACAGCCTACAGAATAAGGAATTTGATTCATGAAAGTATGATATGTTATGAAAGGAAGGGTTGTAAAGAGATAGCTTCGAATTTGTGGGTATCAAAACCAAAGCAAAATATAATGAAAGTAACAATAAAATAGATAAACCCCATAATTTATTATATCATACCTGTTCACACTGAAACACTTATCACAATATTCTGTGGATCTATATTTAAACACCTTGTTAAACTTTGTGACATATTTACATTCTATGGAGGTCAGGTGCGAACGAACACCCCATAATTTTATTATATCATATTTCTTCAAACTGAAACATAATTATCCAAGTATACTTACGCAGATAGATATGAAAAGTCTTTATTAAATTTTTTGCCTATTTCCATTCTATGGAGGCCAGGCGCGGACGCAGAACCCACAATTTTATTATACCATCCCTATTTTAGTTAAAACATACTTATCAATGTATTATTATGTACATCTATATCAAACACACTTGTAAACGATTTTTTTTAATTTAAATTTTTTAATTTCCATACTTTGTGGACCAGGCGCGTACGCAGACCCCACAATTTTAATGAATCATCATTATGCCAGATCAAACATATCCATAACTGTGTCTTGATACATCTTCTATCATTATATGTGATCAGTTTTCTATAATAGTCAACTATATAGGAGCCTATCCATGACCAGACACACACACAGAGGTTCAGTTATATATATATATATATATATATATATATATATATATATATATATATATATTAGTGGGGGGACGATTTAGGTAAAAATGCGCTTTCGTATATGATTGAATTCATTCAAAACATATCGCTAAAACCAAAACAACGTTTAAGTAAATCGCGATATACCCAGACAGTTGGCGAGATGGGTCAGAGGTAAGGGCTTAGGCTCATTACCGTGGGTCCCGATTTCGAATCTCGCTATAGTCGACGAAACACGTGTCAGTGGATAATTACATTTAAAAAAAAAATATATATATATCGCTCCCCATGTGGGGGTACCAAATTGGTTAAAGGGAAAATTATTCCCGGCTCGCATATAGCTAAAAAGGCGCTTTCGTAAATAATTGAATTCATTCAAAACATATCGCTAAAACCAAAACAAACGACATATATATTATATAGAGATATTTTATATATATATATTTTTTATATATTATATATTATATATATATATTTTATATATATATATTTTATTTATATTATATATATTTATTATTGATACATATATTATTTATATATATATCTATATATATAAAAATGTAAATGTTGTTTCGTTCGGAGTTAATTGTCTAAAAAACCACTGGACGGATGGCTTCCACGTTTTGGTATAATATGTTTATTATATCCATGTGTGTTTTTATATATTCCTTTTTAATTATAACATTATACTTTTCTATGATAAATAGGTGGATTTCTTTTTACCGAGAGGCGATTTTTTTTATTTAGGGACAATTATTTATTACCGCTTCCTGTCACGTGACCAGTGTTACAATTTAGTGGTTTTCCTGCTAGATCTGGAGATTTCGTTTACAATCTAGCGGGAAATTCTAGAAAATCTGGAGGTATTTGGCACCCAGAGACACCCGCATTAGATTGCTTGAAAATACTTTAAAACATAAAATAAACTCATTCATATAAGTAAAATTTTCAAATAATGATCGCAGAATATAATGAACTAATTATTTTTACTTAACTCTTGGTGAAAATGTTTTATTTTGTTTAAACAAAAAATACCTTTACTAAAGTTATGGTTTTCAGTAGTAAATAAAAAACGCAAGAATTTATTTTTGCTTTTTTTAAAGCATCGTAATTTGTAACAATAAAAAATAATTTTTACAGTAACATTACGAAAAAAAACCCTAAAGTCCGTATTAATGTATTCGATATAACTCAAAGAAAAATGAATTATCGGATACTATTCAGGAAATTAAAGATTCAATTAGATTCCTATTTCAGTCACCTAAATTATTTAAGGTGAAATGAGTTTAGGAATTTATAGCCAAACCTAAATTTTTTTTTTTTTGGTAAATATCCAGATACGCTACTACAGAACACTGACCACTCTAATTTATTTGGGGGGGGGATGTGATGTTGGGGCGCGCGCACGCCAACATCAAATCCGCTCCCCCCTTCCGCTCGCGCCCCCAATGTACAAAGTAAAATCTTCGGAAAATGTTAAATGGTGTTCTAATTGGTAAATGTCGGTGCGTTACTTACGGAAAATTTGAAAATTCGATGTTCCAGGTAAAAAAAAACCCAGATAAATTACCCCCCCCCTACTCCAACTTGGTGTGCTTTCCTTTTCTTATTTTATTTCTTTTTCAGCTAATTTTAAATTTTCCACCCAAAAAGCGCTATAATGTATTTTTGAAAATTAGAAAATTCTATGTCCTGGAAAAAAAAATCCCCTCCCCCCAACATAGTTTGCTTGGTGAAGCCGTCGTTTATGCTACAGCGTGCATGCGCGTAGCATAAACGGATGCTGCAAAATGGTGGAAAGAAGTTCGTGGGTTCAGGGGTAAATACCATGCAAACGGTAAATTTGCCCCAAGTTTGACTATCAGATTCGTTGTCAGCGACCTCAATTACCTATAAAAAAAAAAACAAATTAGAGTGGTCGGTGTTCTGTAGTAGCGTATCTGGATATTTACCTTTTTTTTTTTCTTGCTTAAAAAAATAGCATTAATACAGTAAGTTAGGTAAACTGACTTTTTCGTTTAAAAATGGAATTATTTCCCTTTCGCTATTAACTTTTTTTTTTTAATTTTTTTTTTTAATAAATATTTTGTGGGGTTTGTATTACTGTACACATGGATTCGAAAAAGTTGTCAAAAAAGAAATATATAACAAATAAATGTTATCAAAGGCAAGATAAGTTACTTTTCTACCAAACTGGATATATTTTTCGTGTTTTTATTCAATGTAACATGTTTATTCAGCTCGAAAACCATACAGTGTTTACCGATGTATTGGAACATTCAAGATGGCGTCTGATTTTCTCTTTAACACGGTAAGTGTGGGAAAAGATGTTATAAATAAAAAACCGGATAAAATACTGTTAAAAACTCGCTCAATATATGTTACCGTGACATAGGTTGACATATATTCGGCGGGTTTTTAATAGTATTTTGTATAGTTTTTTTTATTTATAACACCTTTTTCCATACTTACGGTGTTAAAGAGGGTGTGAGACGCCATCTTGAATTTTCGAATACATCGGTAAACACTGTATGTTTTTCGAGCTGAATAAATATGTTACATTGAATAAAAACACAAAAAAATATCCAGTTTGGCAGAAAAGTAACTTATCTTGCCTTTGATGACATTTATTTGTTATATATTTGTTTTTTGACAACTTTTTCGAATCTATGTGTACAGTAATACAAACACCCATTTTGTGTTTTATATACATAAAGTACAATTGTTGAATGTTACTGTTTTGATTATATTCGTTGGGGGGGGGCACAATTAAAAAATTAAGAAAGATTAAAATGAAGCGAAATTTAAGTTTCCGTTCCATTTTTACAACAACCGTAAAACAGTGCATACTCAGCAAGTTTTATCGTAATTTATAAGCATATTGAAACACTAAATCAACATTTTATTTATTTTTTTGCATAATTAATGATGGAAGTATTTTTCTGTTTATTTTCTTAACATCTGTTAAAAAAAAATAATTTGTACATTCTCTTGAAAAAAAGAATCAAACTTTTCTCTACTTTCACATGTGTTCCATTTTAACAAACTGAGCCACAGCAACGCGTGGCCGGGTCAGCTAGTCTATATATATAAAAATGTAAATGTTGGTTCGTTCGGAATGAATTGTCTAAAAAACCACTGGACGGATGGCTTCCACGTGTTGATATAATATGTTTACTATATCCATGTGTGTTTTTATATATTTCTTTTTAATTATAACATTATACTTAATTTTTCTATGATAAAAAGGGGGATTTCTTTTTTTTTTTTTTAAATTAAAAACCTGCCGATTATATGTCAACCTATGTCACGGTAACATATATTGAGCGAGTTTTTAACAGTATTTTATCTGATTTTTATTTATAACACCTTTCCCAAACTTACCGTGTTAAAGAGAGAATCATACGCCTTCTTGAATTTTCCAATACATCGGTAAACACTGTATGTTTTTCGAGCTGAATAAACATGTTACATTGAATAAAAACACGAAAAATATATCCAGTTTGGTAGAAAAGTAACTTATCTTGCTTTTGATAAAATTTATTTGTTATATATTTGTTTTTTGACAACGTTTTCGAATCTATGTGTACAGTAATACAAACCCAATATGTTACATTGAATAAAAACACGAAAAATATATCCAGTTTGGTAGAAAAGTAACTTATCTTGCCTTTGATAACATTTATTTGTTATATATTTGTTTTTTGACAACTTTTTCGAATCTATGTGTACAGTAATACAAACCCCACCGACCACTCTAATTTGTTTGGGGGGGGGGTGATGTTGGGGCGCGCGCGCGCCCCAACATCACATCCGCCCCACCCCCCAATGTACAAAGTAAAATCTTCGGAAAATGTTAAATGGTGTTCTAATTGGTAAATGTCGGTGCGTTACTTACGGAAAATTTGAAAATTCGATGTTCCAGGCAAAAAAAAACAAAAACAGATAAATTAACCTCCCCTACTCCAACTTGGTATGCTTTCCTTTTCTTATTTTATTTCTTTTTCAGCTAATTTTAAATTTTCCACCCAAAAAGCGCTATAATGTATTTTTGAAAATTAGAAAATTCTATGTCCTGGAAAAAAAAAATCCCCTCCCCCCAACGTAGTTTGCTTGGTGAAGCCGTCGTTTATGCTACAGCGTGCATGCGCGTAGCATAAACGGAAGCTGCAAAATGGTGGAAAGAAGTTCGTGGGTTCAGGGGTAAATACCATGCAAACGGTAAATTTGCCCCAAGTTTGACTATCAGATTCGTTGTCAGCGACCTCAATTACCTATACAAAAACAAATTAGAGTGGTCGGTGTTCTGTTAAAAAAATAATAATAATTTGTACATTCTCTTGAAAAAAAGAATCAAACTTTTCTCTACTTTCACATGTGTTCCATTTTAACAAACTGAGCGACAGCAACGCGTGGCCGGGTACAGCTAGTCTATATATATATATAAAAATGAAAATGTTGGTTTGTTCTAAACGAATAAAACCATATTTCTACGTTACCAATTTATTTGAAATTTTCAGACAACCCATTTTTAGAGTCGAGGTATGTTTTTATGTTCTTAAATTAAATTTACCTCGCGAATTATTAAAATTAAAATATTAAATAAAATAAATATATTTTTTTAACCGTTACTGCGAATCTGTTCTGTTGATAAAACTGAACTTCCGGTTCGATTAATTTCACAGCCACGAATTGACGAAAGATTTCATTTTCTGTTTAGTAAGTAAAAAAAAAACAAAAAAAACATAATTCATTTGTTTATCTTCCATATTTTTTAATTTACACATTTTTTCTTTATTATATGAGGCCAATAAATAGTTTGTCGCTTGATTTTTTAGTTTTTTGGAATAAAAAAAAAACACGATTTAAAAAAATAGCGCGGATCACTCTCTGCATTAGCACCGAAAAATGTTACTAAACATTTATTAATAATTACTCACTTTTACAAACATTTGATTTTAAATTTCTTTTTAAATGACGACTTTTATCGACTTTTTTTTTAAATATCCCCCCCAATGGTGTTTATTAGCCCCCCCCTCCAAAAATGATGTTTATTCCGGAAGCTGTTCTTAAGATTTGGAGGTTGGAGAGGGGGGGGTGATTCCAAGGTGCACCTAAGCTAAAAAAAAAAAAGAAAAGTTTTTTATGCACACATAAGCAACAATTTTTTTATTAACTTTTTTTTTTTTACTTTTTTATTTAAAAATTAGTAAATTTTAATTGTAGCGTCTACCCCGGAACTAATTTTGACAGTGACATTGAACATTCACCGTTTCCGGAGAGCTCTAAGAAAAAGACAAAAAAAAAAATCGAGGAGTCTATTCACGCCGCTCCTTACCCGAACGAATTTTCTAAAGAAAATTAATTTATCGTTTCATCCCAACTTATCGCCAAAAACATTTGACCAGTTGGGAAGGATTTCTTCTTCTTTATTTTCGGACTAAAAATAACACGAGTGTGATACACCAGGGCAAATAAATTCACACCTATTATAACAAGCTAAGTCTGATTATTTGTTTTTAATTAAATTTTCGGGTTTGTATTACTGTACACATAAATTCGAAAAAGTTGTCAAAAAAACAAATATATAACAAATAAATGTTATCAAAGGTAAGATAAGTTACTTTTCTACCTAACTGGATATATTTTTTGTGTTTTTATTCAATGTAACATTTATTCAGCTCGAAAAACATACAGTGTTTACCGATGTATTCGAAAATTTAAGATGGCGTCTCACCCCCTCTTTAACACCGTAAGTATGGAAAAAGGTGTTATAAATAAAAAACTATACAAAATACTATTAAAAACCCGCCGAATATATGTCAACCTATGTCACGGTAACATATATTGAGCAAGTTTTTAACAGTATTTTATCCGGTTTTTTATTTATAACATCTTTTCCCAAACTTACCGTGTTAAAGAGAGAATCATACGCCTTCTTGAATTTTCGAATACATCGGTAAACACTGTATGTTTTTCGAGCTGAATAAATATGTTACATTGAATAAAAACACAAAAAATAAATCCAGTTAGGTAGAAAAGTAACTTATCTTGCCTTTGATAACATTTATTTGTTATATATTTGTTTTTTGACAACTTTTTCGAATCTATGTGTACAGTAATAGAAACCCCTCGCTTCACAATGAATACAATAATTAATCATTTATCATTAATATGTGTTTTTGGTTTTGTGTTGAATGAAACTTTTTTTTTTTTCATTACAACAATAATGAACCAATTTAAATCTTCCGGCATGCGTTTAAGGGTTACGAAATTATCAATAAATCGTTTAGTTACTAAGCCAACGTCAGAAAAAAAAAATGTTATTTGCGCATGCATTAGTCTTGACTAGGGGGGGGCTAAGGGAGCGACCATTAAATAATTATGCTGGTCGCCATGGAACTCAACGCCCAAGGAGTACCTAAAGTGGCACTTATGCACTTATGTTATCGTGCTATTCTTTAAAATAGTATTTTCATGTTAAATTCAAATTTTACAATATGTTTTTCTGGGTTTGTATTACTGTACACATAGATTCGAAAAAGTTGTCAAAAAACAAATATATAATAAATAAATGTTATCAAAGGCAAGATAAGTTACTTTTCTGCAAAACTGGATACATTTTTTGTGTTTTTATTTAATGTAACATATTTATTCAGCTCGAAAAACATACAGTGTTTACCGATGTATTCAAAAATTCAAGATGGCGTCTCAAACCCTCTTTAACACCGTAAGTTTGGGAAAAGGTGTTATAAATAAAAAACTATACAAAATACTATTAAAAACCCGCTGAATATATGTCAACATATGTCACGGTAACATATATTGAGCGAATTTTTAACAGTATTTTATCCAGTTTTTTATTTATAACACCTTTTCCCAAACTTACCGTGTTAAAGAGAGAATCAGACGCCATCTTGAATGTTCCAATACATCGGTAAACACTGTATGGTTTTCGAGCTGAATAAACATGTTACATTGAATAAAAACACAAAACATATATCCAGTTTTGCAGAAAAGTAATTTATTTTGCCTTTGATAACATTTATTTGTTATATATTTCTTTTTTGACAACTTTTTCGAATCTATGTGTACAGTAATACAAACCCGTTTTTCTTTTATTAATTTGTTAAATGAAAGTACAGATAACCCGGTCGGTTTCTAATGTGATGAAAATCTAGCCCCCCCCCCCCAAAAAAAAAAGGGGTACTCTGGATAATAACAAAACATTAAAATTGCCTCAGTCTCGAAAAATTTCTTCTTTACTGAACGAGGAAACAAACGGTGATTGTAGTTCACCTTCTGTTTCTCTCTCCCTCTCTCTTCCTTTCTTAATATCTCTCTCTATCCATCTCTCCCTTTCCCTCTCTCAATCTATA
>NC_136509.1:12704545-12737045 GCF_053919585.1 Euprymna scolopes | reverse complement strand
AAAAGTTCTTGGAGGTTCACCCCCCCCAGGCATTGCCTTTTCTCTTTAAGAAGGAGGTTAGTTTATTGTTAATCGTCTAAAGCGCCTATACCGGGGAATGCCGACGGGGTTTGTCTTGGCACCTTTTGCAGGTTAAAGTGCCTCTCCTTGTGGCGCTGACTTCTCAATCTGACTTTCCGACCCTGGTGTTACAGTTCTTGCTGTGGGAGAAGAACTAAATAACCCCACCCTTATTTTCTTGCTCTTCCACCCACTTCCACGAGGGCAGAGTGAGACACGTGGTCGGTTTTTAATGTGGGGAAAATCCATCTCCTTAAAAATAAAAATTAAAATTAAAGAGAGAGAGAGAGAGAGAGAGAGAGAGAGAGAGAGAGAGAGAGAGAGAGAGAGAGAGAGAGAGAGAGAGCTCTGAATTAGGACAGAACTTTAACTTGCCTTAGTCTGGACGGATTTCTTCTTCACTGATTGCGGACAAAATACACGCACAAATAAACTGGGCACAAGGCAATTTAAGAGTATATGAAAATGACTGTCGTTGTGACGATGACTAAAAAATCTCTATCCTACTCTTAACTAAAATCATCTCGGTCACCATAATACCACATTTACTCCAGGAGTCGTCTCACTAAAATATCGCCAAATCGTTTAAAAATCGGCAAGGGATTTTTATCATCAGGCACAAATTTTACAGAGATTAGAGTATGTAATGACCTGGTCCCTGCTGATTACAGTTCTGTGCAGTTCTAGGACGTCCACTGTCCCAGGCCTTGCCTTCTCTCTTTGACAAAGGCTTAGTTTATAGCTATATTGAAGATACATATTGATTCTATCTCAAATGGCTAAGGATTTACCCCCCCCCCCCAAAAAAAACAACAAAATCGACATGAATTTTATTTCGGTTTCGATTCAAGCTAATGCACCCAAGTCATATGGATATATATTTTTTTCTTTTGGAAATCGCAACTTTATAATATATAAAAATCGATAGAACATTAATGCTATAATAATATATATGAAATCTGTAAGAATTAAAATATCATATTTAAGCGTACTTCACGACCGGGCTTTGCCGGGCGTTCGTGCTAGTTTAGATAAATTCTTTTGCAGTTTTAACAAAAAAATCTACAATAATATCAAAGCGTCTCCATTTACACCGAACATCTAGAGAATACCAACATTAATATATCACATATGAATGAATCCCATGTGGAATTTCCACAGGTCATGCTAGTAAATAGTTAAATCATGTAAATATTTTAAAAATTAAGTATTTACAAAATGTTTGTCTTTGCAGTTCTGTAGTTTATACGAGGTGCTTTTAATAAGGTTCCTGACTTTTTCCGCATGAGCACGTTTATTGACAGAACACACATGAAACACTAATCCCCTTCGAAATAATCTCCCCCGTCTGCAATGCACTTGTGCCGTTCCAACAATTTTTGGAAGACCTCATGGAAGACCTCTTGTGTGAGCGTCTGTCAATGACTCTCGTCACAGCCTCTTTCATCTTCCCAATTGTCTTATAACGACAGCCTCTAAGGTTTTCCTTGAGCTTAGGGAATAACCAAAAGTTACAGGGAGCAAGGTCTGGATTATAGGGAGGGTAAGGAACTGTCTTGATGCCCATCTTGGTCAAAAAGTCTGGTACATTGTCCTGGTGGAAATTTGAAGAGTACTGGCCTCTGCCGACAGAATCTCTTCCTGAACTCCTTTAAAACCTTAACATAGCATTCTTTGTTGACCGTTTGTCCAGTGAGAACTTAGTGCATGTAGGTCATGCTTGTGCTATCAAAAAAAAAGAAAAAAAAAAAGAAAAAAAAAGGATCATCATAAGTTTCTGGGTGAATTTGCTCTGTCTTTCCTTCTTGAGTTTGGAAGAGTCAGCATGCTTCTACTGGTCTCTTGGTCTCTGGATCATAGCAGTAGATCCACAATTCATCGCAGGTCACCAGAGCATCAAGAACTGTGGAATCTGCATTGATCAGCCCGACCATCTCCCTACTGTCATGACAACGTCTTTTTTTTTTTCTGAACTTCTCTGAACATCCTTGGGGCGTAAATCTTCCGCATCTTCAGTTCCTCGCGAATAATTGTGTTTATAGTTCCCACACTGATATCAAACTGGATTTTTCACGAGCCGTTCTTTTATGTGTCTTTAGCCGGTTAAAATTGTTTTTAAGGGGTCAAAAAAAAAAAAAATGGTCAAAAATTTTAAAAAAAAAAAAAAAATTGAAAAAATCATGACACATTTTGTACATTCACGTTAGTTAATTTTTAATTTGTTATTTTTAATCACTTTATATGCGTGTCACGTTGGTACAGTGGTAACGTCACCAGCTTTGAATGCTACAGTTTTAATTTTAGCTAATGGCATCTAAATACTTTTTTGTTTACTTTTAAAATCACGACTCTATGATAATATATACGAAACTGGACAAATTAAAATATCATATTTAAGCGTATTTTACGCCCTGGTAAAGCCCCCCCCCCCGCTAATATTAAATAACTGAGTCATAATGCTAGAACCTTCGGGTCAAGATCAAAGTGTAATATCTGTTCTTCAGATCTACACTTCAATTTCTTGTTCTCTGTCAGTGGAGGAGAAATCCTTCACAACTGAGACAATTTTTATTTTTGTTCCTTTTTCTCCACATTAAAAAACGACCCTGGTGTCTAACTCTGTCCTGTGGGGAGACATTGTAAATAGGAACATTAAAGATTCACGCTGACCACGCTTTAGTAACTAAAAATATGATAAACAGAATAGGAAAAACAATTCGATGGTAAAGGAAAAAAAAAAACAATTCGATGGTAAAGGAAAAAAAAAGAAAAAAAGAGAAAAAAAAGAAAAAAGAAAAGAAAAAAGAAAAAGAAAGAAAAAAGAGAAAAGAGAAAAAAGAAAAAAAGGAAGAAAAAAAGAAAAAAAAAGAAAAAAAAGAAAAAAAAAGAAAAAAAAGAAAAAAAAAGAAAAAAAAGAAGAAAAAAACTAAAACAATATTACTTACAACTCTTACAATATAACTGTTTTTTGCGTTTTTTAATCGATTTTTTGTTTTTGTTTTTGTTTTCCGATTTTCGCTACAGAGAGTAGACGACGTATTTCCGAATTCATTTCGGACAGCGGAATGAGTTTGATATGAATATTTAACTTGCTCACTTCCTTTAACCCCCTGTAATGGTTTCGCCCAGTGGCTAGAAAAAGGCACGTGTTTTAATTTCTACCGTCTGCATGAGGGGTCAGGGGATGGAAATGCATTTATTTATTTACATGCAAATAAATACGCATTTTATATTTGTTATAAATTGGAGGATTACCGGTATTCCCTACGAGCACACGCACATACCCCCCCCCACACACACAAGCATTCGCTTAGATGATTTTTGGACTATTTTTCTCAAAAATAACTACACGAACCTTTAAGCCCACATGCGATACTCTGATCAAAAAAAAAAAAAAAATCAGTAATTTCAAACGTGATGCTATTCTCACAAAATTCTCACAAAATTCTCACAAAATTCTCACAAAATTCTCGCTTCATTAATCCTTCATCATGAACATTCTACACACTAAAACAATTACGTTGGAACAATTTAAATTAATATTTCTAAAACGCTAATAAATATTGTTTATTTCATGTTATCACAGAGATTTCGTGTTCTTTGTCGAGTGTCGTTATTTTCTGGATTTCATTTTTATTTATTCATTTATTGTATGTAAGGATGTGGATTGGTGAAACTTTTGTATTAATCGTCGATCCCGTTAAATTTACCTTTAATGATCCCGCGGATACATTCCTACTTTCAACTTCAATAAGATTGCGGCACACGCAACTTCAGTCCTAAAAATTGATAAATCCCGATTATAAATTGGTTATCCTACCGATCTCACATTCTACAAGTGGTGACTCCGCCGAGAGTCCCCTACAATTGTACGGTAGTCAAGGGGGAAATATCGTAGTAATCGTTAGCAGTGGGAATTTGGTAAATTGGATTACTTAATGGAACGGCTCATCAAAAACTTGTTTACATTGGACTTGAAGACAACCATAGCAGGAAAACAGAATAGAGTTCCTCTGGCGTGCAGTTCTAAGCAAGAAGCTTTGTTCATGGAATCCACGTTTAGGTTTAGGCACAGGCTAAGAGTGAGGGAAATAATTGATAGTGGTTTCAATTAGACGAGTGTTTTTCGTAAAAGTCTGGCAAGAGAGGAAATAGACTGGAGCTCAGACGAACACTTGCCATGACCATAACGATAAACCAGAGACAGGCTCATAACGTCTCTTCTGTGGGAAAGAGGTTTCAAAGAAAAGACCACCTCTCACTAGGTTACAAAATCTATTTTGAACTCTGTCAATGCAGGATAAGCTGCTTCTAGCAGCTTATCCTGCCCAAATGTGGCAACAGTACTCCATCCTTGGACGCACTTGGTTCTTATATAGGTAGAGAATTGCATCAGCAATGATATATCCACTGGAGCGGCAGAACGATCCCACCATTTTTCCAGCAGCCTTGGCAACGGATTTGATGTACGTGTTCCATCTCAGATCAGGAATAAAGTTCAGACGCAGAAGCTTGTCAAAACATGGAGTCTCCTCAAGACGAGAACCATTCATTTCGATTGATGCCAGACGGGGATCAGAGCGTTGATGATGTAAAAAGTAGAAGTTTGGTTTTAGCTGCAATAAAACTAACCAGTCACTTCTTTCCCTATTGCACCACATGCTCAATATCAGAAGAGAAAGAATCAGAGAGAACTTGGTCGCCTTTGAAGTGTTGCCGTAGATGGTAGTGTCGTCAGCATAAATGTCTACAAATGCTCTTAGGATGTGATTTGGGAGATCATTGATGCAGATCAGGAAGAAAGTTGGGCTCAGGATGGAACCCTGAGGGACTCCAGCATTAATACTGTGAACTTCTGATTTCTTCCCATCAACCACTATTTATAGGAATCTATAAGATAGAAATGGTTTAATAATTGAAAAGACATTTCTAGCTATACCATAGCTGGAGATTTTGTGGAGTAGCCTATCAAAGGTCTTTTATATGTAAAGAGCAATTGCCCTAGAGAGGAAGCCTCCGTTCAGAGCTTTGCTAATCCTATGAGATATAACTGTAGATCTAGTAGAACGGAAACCATATTGCATGTCACCGATGAGGTTACTTTTGCAGAGGTGGTTGAATACTTATATATTTAATACAGATTTTAACAACTAACTCATGACGCATAGGAGACTGATTGGTCAGTATTGAGAAGGAGATGACCGATCATCTGAATTTTTAAATACGGGACATGCTGATGAGATTTTTCCAGGGTGCTTAGAAAGCAATTCACCTTAAGACAACGCTTAAACAGCTTTGTAAGTATGGGAGCTAGTTCTGGTTGAAGTTTTTCAGCACTATAATTAAAATGACGTAAAGGCCAGTTGCTTTTTTTTTCTTTTTTTGATTAGCTTGGCAACATCATGCACAAATATGCGTATGTCACATAGCGTGTTTTCTGATACAGGAGGAAATATGGTGGGGGTTTAGCGGCCCTGATTGCATAGGGTAGAATTAGCTGCAAAATCTGGTGGGAACCAAGCCGATTTTTCAGCTACTTTCGACTTGACGGACTGAGCGTACAACTCTCTCGTATTATTTATTACGCTTTTACAATGGTTGCTGTCAGTTCTGAAGGTAGCTTTAGTCTCAATACATCTATTGCGTTTGAAGCAATGCCTGGCCTTACTGCTTGTGCGATAAAAAAAATAACGTTCTCATGTGATGTTAGGCCGTGTAAGGTAAAAATCGGGTCGAAATCGAATGTTACTTCTTTTCTGGATCATTTCGATTATTTATTATCGAAACTTATATAGGAATTCGAATTAAAAAAAAAATTATCGAAGCAAACGGCGGGAACATAAAGTAACTTTGTGTAAAATTTCATACAAATGAAGCCCATAGAAAACGAAAACACAAACACAAGGACAAAGTTCCATTCATATAATATTGAAGATATAATTAAAAAAAATATGATACAATATAACATGATACAATATATGATACAATATAACATGATACAATATAACATGATACAATATAACATAATACAATATAACATGATACAATATAATATAATACAATATAATATGATACAATATAACATGATACAATATAATATGATATAATATAACATGATACAATATAATATGATACAATATAACATGATACAATATAACATGATACAATATAACATGATACAATATAATATGATACAATATAACATGATACAATATAATATGATACAATATAACATGATACAATATAATATGATACAATATAACATGATACAATATAATATGATACAATATAACATGATACAATATAACATGATACAATATAACATGATACAATATAACATGATACAATATAATATAATACAATATAATATGATACAATATAACATGATACAATATAACATGATACAATATAATATGATACAATATAACATGATACAATATAATATGATACAATATAACATGATACAATATAATATGATACAATATAACATGATACAATATAATATGATACAATATAACATGATACAATATAACATGATACAATATAACATGATACAATATATGATACAATATAACATAATACAATATAATATGATACAATATAACATGATACAATATAACATGATACAATATAACATGATACAATATAATATAATACAATATAACATGATACAATATAACATGATACAATATAATATGATACAATATAACATGATACAATATAACATGATACAATATAATATGATACAATATAACATGATACAATATAATATGATACAATATAACATGATACAATATAACATGATACAATATAATATGATACAATATAACATGACACAATATAACATGATACAATATAACATGATACAATATAATATGATACAATATAACATGATACAATATAATATGATACAATATAACATGATACAATATAACATGATACAATATAACATGATACAATATAATATGATACAATATAACATGATACAATATAACATGATACAATATAACATGATACAATATAACATGATACAATATAATATGATACAATATAACATGATACAATATAACATGATACAATATAATATGATACAATATAACATGATACAATATAACATGATACAATATAACATGATACAATATAACATGATACAATATAATATGATACAATATAACATGATACAATATAACATGATACAATATAACATGATACAATATAATATGATACAATATAACATGATACAATATAATATGATACAATATAACATGATACAATATAACATGATACAATATAACATGATACAATATAATATGATACAATATAACATGATACAATATAATATGATACAATATAACATGATACAATATAACATGATACAATATAATATGATACAATATAACATGATACAATATAACATGATACAATATAACATGATACAATATAATATGATACAATATAACATGATACAATATAATATGATACAATATAACATGATACAATATAACATGATACAATATAACATGATACAATATAATATGATACAATATAACATGATACAATATAACATGATACAATATAACATGATACAATATAACATGATACAATATAACATGATACAATATAATATGATACAATATAACATGATACAATATAACATGATACAATATAACATGATACAATATAATATGATACAATATAACATGATACAATATAATATGATACAATATAACATGATACAATATAATATGATATAATATAACATGATACAATATATGATACAATATAACATAATACAATATAATATGATACAATATAACATGATACAATATAACATGATACAATATAACATGATACAATATAATATAATACAATATAACATGATACAATATAACATGATACAATATAATATGATACAATATAACATGATACAATATAACATGATACAATATAATATGATACAATATAACATGATACAATATAATATTATACAATATAACATGATACAATATAACATGATACAATATAATATGATACAATATAACATGACACAATATAACATGATACAATATAACATGATACAATATAATATGATACAATATAACATGATACAATATAATATGATACAATATAACATGATACAATATAACATGATACAATATAACATGATACAATATAATATGATACAATATAACATGATACAATATAACATGATACAATATAACATGATACAATATAACATGATACAATATAATATGATACAATATAATATGATACAATATAACATGATACAATATAACATGATACAATATAATATGATACAATATAACATGATACAATATAACATGATACAATATAACATGATACAATATAATATGATACAATATAACATGATACAATATAACATGATACAATATAATATGATACAATATAACATGATACAATATTATATGATACAATATAACATGATACAATATAACATGATACAATATAACATGATACAATATAATATGATACAATATAACATGATACAATATAATATGATACAATATAACATGATACAATATAACATGATACAATATAATATGATACAATATAACATGATACAATATAACATGATACAATATAACATGATACAATATAATATGATACAATATAACATGATACAATATAACATGATACAATATAACATGATACAATATAACATGATACAATATAATATGATACAATATAACATGATACAATATAACATGATACAATATAACATGATACAATATAACATGATACAATATAATATGATACAATATAACATGATACAATATAACATGATACAATATAATATGATACAATATAACATGATACAATATAACATGATACAATATAACATGATACAATATAATATGATACAATATAACATGATACAATATAACATGATACAATATAACATGATACAATATAATATGATACAATATAACATGATACAATATAATATGATACAATATAACATGATACAATATAATATGATACAATATAACATGATACAATATAACATGATACAATATAACATGATACAATATAATATGATATAATATAACATGATACAATATATGATACAATATAACATAATACAATATAATATGATACAATATAACATGATACAATATAACATGATACAATATAACATGATACAATATAATATAATACAATATAACATGATACAATATAACATGATACAATATAATATGATACAATATAACATGATACAATATAACATGATACAATATAATATGATACAATATAACATGATACAATATAATATTATACAATATAACATGATACAATATAACATGATACAATATAATATGATACAATATAACATGACACAATATAACATGATACAATATAACATGATACAATATAATATGATACAATATAACATGATACAATATAATATGATACAATATAACATGATACAATATAACATGATACAATATAACATGATACAATATAACATGATACAATATAACATGATACAATATAACATGATACAATATAATATGATACAATATAATATGATACAATATAACATGATACAATATAACATGATACAATATAATATGATACAATATAACATGATACAATATAACATGATACAATATAACATGATACAATATAATATGATACAATATAACATGATACAATATAACATGATACAATATAATATGATACAATATAACATGATACAATATTATATGATACAATATAACATGATACAATATAACATGATACAATATAACATGATACAATATAATATGATACAATATAACATGATACAATATAATATGATACAATATAACATGATACAATATAACATGATACAATATAATATGATACAATATAACATGATACAATATAACATGATACAATATAACATGATACAATATAATATGATACAATATAACATGATACAATATAACATGATACAATATAACATGATACAATATAACATGATACAATATAATATGATACAATATAACATGATACAATATAACATGATACAATATAACATGATACAATATAACATGATACAATATAATATGATACAATATAACATGATACAATATAACATGATACAATATAACATGATACAATATAATATGATACAATATAACATGATACAATATAACATGATACAATATAACATGATACAATATAACATGATACAATATAACATGATACAATATAACATGATACAATATAATATGATACAATATAACATGATACAATATAATATGATACAATATAACATGATACAATATAATATGATACAATATAACATGATACAATATAATATGATACAATATAACATGATACAATATAACATGATACAATATAACATGATACAATATAATATAATACAATATAATATGATACAATATAACATGATACAATATAACATGATACAATATAACATGATACAATATAATATGATACAATATAACATGATACAATATAATATGATACAATATAACATGATACAATATAATATGATACAATATAACATGATACAATATAATATGATACAATATAACATGATACAATATAACATGATACAATATAACATGATACAATATAACATGATACAATATATGATACAATATAACATAATACAATATAATATGATACAATATAACATGATACAATATAACATGATACAATATAACATGATACAATATAATATAATACAATATAACATGATACAATATAACATGATACAATATAATATGATACAATATAACATGATACAATATAACATGATACAATATAACATGATACAATATAATATGATACAATATAACATGATACAATATAATATGATACAATATAATATGATACAATATAACATGATACAATATAATATGATACAATATAACATGATACAATATAATATGATACAATATAACATGATACAATATAATATGATACAATGTAATGGCATTAAATACAATACAGTTTAATAACATATATATAAAAAGAAGGAAAAAACAAACAAACATTAAAAGCAATTTCTATTGTTTTGTCCAGACACAAATCACACACGGGTCTCATACTTTAAAACATTATTCAGTATTTTAATAATTACTTTTCGCATTTTGTGTTTATCAAATTTCACTTGTTAACTGAAATTTCTATTGATTTAATATCAAGTATATTACGTTTGTATGCTCCATTAACCGAAGCTATGCGTTTACATATTTGTAAAAAAAAAGGTTAGCTCATTTGTCAAGAGGTATGATTGTCACTTTGGGTGCGAGAGACCGTTGTTTAAATCAAAGACGAGTCTCAAACAATCGAAGCGGAAATTAGTATTTTACTAATGAGTTTAGACGTTTTATGAATTGTCATTTATTAACGGACATTTCTATTGTTTTGATGTTATGTTTATTACGTTTGTATGCTCAATTCACTTAAGCTATACGTTCTGATGCTGGCATAACGGATGGCTCGTTGGTCTAGGTTTATGATTCTCGCTTTGGGTGCGAGAGGTTCCGGGTTCAAATCCTGGAAGAGCTCTTTGCTTTTGAAGCAGAAATCAGTATTTTGCTGTTGATTTGATAAGTTTTAAGTTTAGAAAATATCTCCTTTGAATAGACATTTCTATTGTTTTGATAAGGGATGGCTCGTTGGTTTATGGGGTATGATTCTCGCTTTGGGTTCGAGAGGTCCCGGGTTCAAGTCTCTTTCTCTCTCTATATATATATATATATAGAAGATAAATGGTTGCATTCTGCTGTCTAATTTTTTTTTCCACGTGTTGTGCAATATCTAACTACAAGTCCTCTTAGTATGCGTTGTTTTATACCAGTTGCTAGTGGAGGTTCTGCACAATCTGTAAAAAATGCCGAGATTAGCGGGGGGAGGGGGGGGAAGGGCACATAGTGCGCCTAGAATTCCCAACATTTCATCCATTTAATACTAGCCAGGCTCAACGTTGCTTAACTATAATATTTTATCATGAAAGTAATGTTAAATCTTTTATGTCTGTACAAAATATGTTTACGCCATTAAGTGTATGCGCACACTCCAACCCACACCCTGGACCGGCTTCGAATACGTGCACATCGAAATCCTAAAAAGGACACCTGCAAATACCGCGCACGTGTTTATCCCACAAGTCCTGATATTTATAGTCACGCATGCAATTGCTCGTGCTGTTCTACCAAAATATCGTTCTTTTCTTCTTCTTTCTTTCGTGAACATAAATAAAGTTTGTGGTTCACAATAGGTGGGGAGTTGTTTAATCTGTCTTGTTGACGTAAACCGCTTAAAGGCGATTAGGGTTGTGACCGTGGATAAATTACAAACCATCTATTATTTGATTGGGATCTCACCAAGGAACGAAGTTTCTCGAATGAAAGGCGCACCTGTCTGAGGTGTAAGGAGAAAATTAACAAACAAACAAAATAAATAAATAAAATAAAATCTTATTTTAGGGAAGTGGGCGGAATAAGAGTCCAATGCGAGGATACGTTTAGGCGTCGATCAAGTGGAAATGGGTTAACAAGTGAAAAATGGCGAGATGGGTGTAATCACGTTGACACGCCGATTCTTCTTAGATCACTGAAGTTATGCGACGTAAAATCTATTCAGTATCAAACGGGTGACAATCTGAAAATACCAGCCACTGTATGTAGTTTTCTTTTTATTTACATATATATATGCATAGGAGTCACCACTTATCAATGCCTGGAGGCCACTCGAGGATAAGAGCTACTGAGTGTACGATAGTCAATGCGGCCATATCGTAGTAATCGTTAGAAGTGGAAATTTGGTAAATTGGATTACTTAAGCGGACGGCTCATCAAGAACTTGTTTACATTGGACTTGAAGACGACCATATTGTAGTCAGCTGGAAAGCAGGTAGACGGAAGAGATTTCTACATGAGTGCAATTCTAAAAAAGAAGCCATGTTCATGGAATCCACGTTAAGGTTTAGGCACAGATAAAGAGTGGAGGAAATTATTGATAGTGGTTTCAGCTAGATTAGTGTTTTTCGTGGACGTTTGGAAAGACTGGAGCTCAGATGAACTTTGTATATATGTATGTATGTACGCATGTCTGTCTCTCTGTCTGTCTGTCTGTATGTATGTATGTTGAAAAAGAGGAGGAGCATTGTTTATTCATTTTGTATAAATCAGATAATTATTGTAAGTATTCGTTTCCCCGATATCTTTCTAGCTAGAATTATTTCTGGAAAAACAATGGGTATTCACTGGAGAGGCTACATGAAGGTTGCCAATATCCTTAAGTTATAGAGTTTCTGCGAAACGAACTAGATTAGAACTTAGAATATTAGTATTTAATACTAAAATATTTGTTTTGAAACAATGAATAATGGTTCACAGTCAATTATAGAGATTGTTGCTGAAGGCAGCATGGAATTTTTATGGGGTCACGATATTACATAAAAGGGGCATTGTTTGAATAGAAAAGATTGAGTGACACCTTAAGGATTAGAGGTGACCCCTAAACAAAAGTTGATAAAAACCATGTGATTTCGGACGGAGATTAGTTAGATGATATTTAATACTAGAGATCAGTTTTCTGTTTCTCAGTACTACCCAGTCAGTCACCTGTGCGTTATGAGTAAATTGTTTGAATCTATGATAAATCTGTCAATTATTTCAGAAAAAAACAGTGACAAGCAATATGGATTTCGTCATGCTAGATCAAGAGTTGATGTACTAACTGTAATATCACACAGGAGGGTCAGTAAATCTATTGACGGGGGTCGCTTTTCGAGTAATAGCTCCTGACATATCAAATAAGTTTTGATAAGGTTTGGCATAAATATCAGAAGATATCTTCTCAGCAATCATTTTTTTTTTTTTTTTTTTTAGGTTTATAGAAGTAGCCGTTGATTGAGCAGAAATCTGACGTATCAATGCCAGCATACCCCAAGAATCTATTCTGGGCCCAACTCTTTTTCTGATCTTCATCAATGATCTCCCAAATGAAATTCTAAAATCATTCGTCGACATTTCTGCATATCACACGGGAGGTGCCGCTCAGAGTATTCTATCCTATTTTAATAGAGTACAAAATCGACTTCGAAATCTAGTGGGCGACGTTCTCTTCTCCACCCCACGGCCTTTCTCACAAAAAGACGTTGCTAGTTTTTCTATGCTCTATCGTTATTTTCATTGTAAGTGCTCGACTGAGCTTCAATCTATGGTCTTCTTGTACAACACTCACAGCAAAAACTCATCTACCTACAGCCACTGAAAATAATTTCGATGAATAAGATTTTTTTCCTAGAACTGCCTACGTTTGGAACGAATTACCGCGGGCCTGCTACTTAATCAATTGTTTTAAATCCTCTCATAATGTTATTCATCATTCAATTGATAATCAGTCCTGGATATGACCTTAAACTATATCCAGTGGTGAGGCCCCAGCTTTCGGGCTTTGGGGAGTGTGGAGCCACCCTTTAATTATCAATGCTCCCAGGTCCACTCTGACCCGGAGTGGACGTACCTGTTATGGTCCTAACTATGGGTTAGATAGAAACCGACTTAAAAAAAATAAATATATTCTATTAAAAATTTTTTTCTTCAAAATCTTTGGATTCGGCATTAAATAACCTGAAAAGGGTTGATATGCCGTAAAACAAAAACAACCAACCAACCAACCAACCAATTGATAATCCTATCACTTTGTCCTCGAATGGCCTTTGTCCTTTACAAGTTAAAAGTTGGTATGAAAAAGCTTATAAATCCTCCTAAAACGATGCTTGTTGGATTAAAGGTGTAAAGATGAACAATTTTGAAATGTTGCCACTTGACACTATATATATATATTTTTTTTTTGGGGGGGGGGGATTTTTCAATCTTTCCGATATTGGGTATAAAAATGCCCCGACATAAAAATTATTCGTTCCGAAACGTTTGAAAATTGTGGAGAACTTCAAATTTTTTGGAGTTGAGCCTTTGTTACAATTTCCTGCCAGAAACATCAGCTGACTTTCTCGTTACTCATGTGATGGCGATTGCGATTCATGTCCTAGTTATTTAAAAAAAAAAAAAAGAAAAAGAAAGAAAGAAAGCTGATTTCTTCCTTTTTTTTTAAGTACTAAGAAAGGAGAGTAAATGATTCTCTCAGGGGAAGGGGATATCCTCTTTTTCAAATCTGAATCTAGTGAAAAACATTTTTCGCAAGATTTTATGGGATATTCATTAATTTATTTGAAATCCCCCCCCTCTCTCTCATATATATATATATATATATATATATATATATATATATATATATATATATATATATATATATAAAATTTATTTATACAAACATTGATGGCTACATATGTACATACATGTTTCTGTAATCACCCGTTATTGGGGATATTACATCTTCAGGCTCAGAATTTCCCTCGAGGGAAAATTCGAGGAAAATTCTTGTCCTGAAGACGTAATCTCCCCAATAACGGATGATTAGAGAAACATGTATGCACATATGTAGCCATCAATGTTTGTATAAATAAATTTGATATAACTGCTGTTTACTCATTGGCCACTTTTTGGTAGACAAATGTTGTTTCAATGGATGCATATATATAAAAGCCGAGTACGTCCAAGGATGGAATACTGTTGCCATATCTGGGCAGGAGCTGCTAAAAACAGTCTATCCTGCCTTGACAGAGTACAAAATAGACTTCGTGGCTTAGTGGGGGATGCCCTTTTCTCTACCCTGCAACCTCTCTCCCACAGAAGAGACGTTGCGAGCCTATCCTTGTTTTATCGTTATTTCCATGGCAGGTGCTCGTCTAAACTCCAATCTGTGGCTCCCCCCCCTCGCCAATCTTTCACGAAAAACACCCGTCTAGCTGAATCCACTGTGAAAAATTTCCCCCACTCTATATCTGTGCCTAAATCAAAACGCGGATTCCATGAACAAAGCTTCTTTCTTAGAACTGCACGCCTGTGGAACTCTGTTCCGTCTGCCTACTTCCCACCGGACTACAACTTGGATGTCTTCAAGTCCAATGTTAACAAATTCCTAATGAACCGCCCCCTTAAGTAAACACTTCATCAAATCTCTACACTAACGTAATGTACTTGCAATAACCCTGAGTGGCTTCCGGGCCTTGATAAGTGGTGATCACTGTGTAAAAAAAAAATGCACTTCTAGGAACCTAAATTCTACTGTCATCATATATATATATATATATATATATATATATATATATATATATATATATATATATATATATATGCGTGTGTGTGTGTGTGTGTGTGTGTGTGTGTGTGTGTGTGTGTGTGTGTAATTCTTGGTACGTTCGTTATTAGTAGTCTAAATAACCACTGGACGGATGGCTTCCACATTTTTGGTATAATATGTTTACTGTACCCATGCGTGTTTTTATATATCTCTTTTAAATTATAACATTATACTTAATTTTTCTTTAATAAATAGGTGGTTTTCTTTGTACCGATGGGCCATTTTTTTTTTATTTGGGGACATATCACCGCCTGCCGTCACATAACATCACTAAAAGGATCTTTTGGTCTTACCAATACAGGCCGTGGTGGTAGTCTCGCAGAATGTGTCTATTTTTGCTTTTTTTATATATATATAAAAAAGCATCGTAATTTGTAACAATAAAAAAAATAACTTTTACAGGAACATTACGAAAGTAGTCCCTAAAGTCCGTATTAATGAATTCGATATAACTCGAAGCAAAATGAATTTCTCGCACTACCGATGCTATTTTTTGCACAAACAAGATGTTTTCTTTATTTATTTAATTCAATATCTTATTACTTTACTTTACCGATTATCTTTGAAATAGACCCAGAAAACTAATATTTATCTTTTAAAGGATTTTTACAATAAATTTATTTAACTTCAAAATTTAGCTGAATTTGGTTAGCTCGCCGTGAAAAAATTTTTCATAACTTTTTCATAACTTTTTTTCACGTGTACAAATATGTTTTCCTTTGGGAAATTAAGTTTATCCCTTAATCGTTCAAATACAATCAAAAAGTTGTCGGAAACCTATAAAAAATTCGTTTATTTTTGCACGTACTTGGACAATGGATATTAGCAACAAATCGACAATTGTGGATCATTTTTTTTACTATTCAGGAAATTAAAGATTCAATTAAATTCCTATTTCAGTCATCTAAATTATTAAGTGTAAAATGAGTTTAGGAATTTATATCCAAACCTAAATATTATTTTTACTTAAATAAAAATAACATTAATACACTAAGTTAGGTAAAATTTGCGGAGAATGCTCTGCTTTACGGTTGTTGTAAAAATGGTACGGAAATTTAAATTTCGTTCCCTTTTAAATTCGGTACATTTTTACATTACGTCCAACTCATCGTTCACATTCGACATGTCAACTTTTATAGTTTTTTGGATATGCTGACAAGGTTAGGGGTGTCTATTTCGAAAGCTGTTCTTAACATGGGGAGATTTGGCGTGTCTATTCCGAGAGCCGTTCTTAACATGGGTAGATTGGAGTGTTTATTCGTTGTAAATGTACCCGACAGCCTATAAATGTCGACATTCCCAATGTGAACGGTAAATAATAAAAAGATATACCAAACTGACTTTTTTCGCTTAAAAATGGAATTATTTCCCTTTTGTTAATAACTTTTTTCTTTTTTTTTCTTTTTTTTAATATTTTGTGTTTTGTATATATAAATTACAATTGTTGAATGTTATTCTTTTGATTATATTCGTTTATGGGGCACAATTAAAAAAAAAAAGATTAAAACGAAGCGAAATTTAAGTTTATGTTCCATTTTTACAACAACCGTGCCAATAAGAGGGATTGATTTACTAGGATTTGTATTAGAAGCTGAGCACTAGGTGTATCAGAATTTTGGGTGAATTTTTGCACCCCTAACACGAAACTGCAAATAAAATATAAAAAACTCGTAACTTCTCTTTTTAAAGTGGGTTGTTTATTTTCTTTATGGAATATGCTTCCAAAATAAACTATTAAAGTTTTTAAAAAAGTAATAGAAATATTATTTTTTATTTAAAAAACAACATGTAGCCATTTCTTTTTTTTACGTAATGAAATCAATTGAATTTTACGAGTTAATTTTTTTCCAATTTTTAAACTTTAAAAATCTATCAAAATTTTTTTATTGGTTAAATTTTTACGATATTTTCAGGGTCAATGTGAAATTTTATGCTCTTTCCAATAAACCGAATATAATATTTTAGACAAACATTTTTTTTAATTCACCCCCATTTTGATATGTCTATTAAAATTTTAATAATTAATTTATGTACCAAAGTTTTATATATCACAAATTGAAGATAAAAGATCAATAAATAATATATTCAAATTTGAAACAACAAAAAAAAGAAGTGTTTTTTTTTCTGGGAAATTTACCTGTAAAGTCCAAAGTGTAAAAACTTTCTTTTTTTATTTTTTAATCACGGTGATTTTTTTTATTGGAAGCCTGTGTTCTGCTTATATTGTCCAGTAAGTAATGGACTATGAGGACAATTTTTTCTATTTCATTCAATGTTTTCTTTTTTTGATATTTAAAAAAATTCACTCGACAAAATGAAAATATATAATGATGAAAATATAATAAATCAAAAATATATATGATGAACGTATAATAAATCAATAATTTATGCATTTCTTTGAGAAAAGAAAAAAAATTCCTGGAGTGTCTTTTTTTAAGGCAAAATCTTATAAGTAAAATTTGACTATTTTTGACCCATGGGAACACATATTTCTTCACGGACAAGGGTAGACGACTAACGCGAACGTTTGGTTTTTACTTCCTTTTGTCCATCCGTAGTTCAAAACAATAAAAACTACTTCGAGTTTTCGACAAAAACGTAAAATTCTTGCGTCATGGCGCCTTTTCCAAATAGGAGTTTAAAAAATTATTTTATTTAAAAAATAAATTGATTTTAAAATATAAATATGGATAAATTCTGAACAATGAAGAATGGAACTACACATTGATTAGTAATTTTTATAGGTAAGTGATTTTTTATATCAATTTTTATATAATCGAAGTTAAATTTCGTTTATTTTCTTCAAATCTTTTTAAAGAAAGCCGATTTAAAAAAAAAAAAAATATTCCATCATTTGCTATTAAACCTGTTATTTTTTTTTAAATTTTGGTCTTTGCTCTTTAATTGAAAAAAATAAGGTTTTGAATTACATTTTTCAAGTAGTTATAAGCTTGGAAAGATAGGAGGTCGAATTATTCAATATTTTTTCACGCATTCGTAAGGTCGGTTTCTGACACACCTAACTGAGCACTTATTAAAATTATTTAATTGTTGAATTTTTTGCATTTTGGTTAAATTTGTTAGTTTGCAATCGCTGATAGCCCACTCAAAAACTTGAACACAAGACGAAATTGAAAAGAATGGTACTCATGCAGAATTTGACCCCCTCCTGATTCCAATTATGGTTAGGGTTCGACCGACAATCACCGGATTCAACCGAGCGTTGTTCAAATGTTGAAACACTAAATCAACATTTTATTTATTTTTTGCATAATTAATTAATTAATTAATTAATGATGGGAGTATTTTTCTGTTTATTTTCTTGATATCTGTTGACAAAAAATAATTTGTACATTCTCTTGAAAAAAAATCAAATTATTCTCTACTTTCACCTAACTATTTACAGTGTTCATATAAAACATTCATCTTTTATTTTTATAATAAAAATTCCGTTTTAAAAAAGAAACGTTTACTGCCAAATTTCTTTTTAAAAAAGTGCAAGTTTTCCTGAAAAACCCCTTTCCTCTAAAAATTTGTGGTAAAGGAATCTTTTTTTGAAAGAAAAAACTTTTATTGATAAAAAAAAAATGCAAAAAATAATAAAAGTAAATAAACAATACAAAATGCAATTTTTCTTGAGGAATGTGTTCCATTTTAACTAACTGAGCCACGGCAACATGTGGCCGAGTACAGCGGTATATATATATATATATATATATATATATATATATATATATATATATATATATATATATATATATATATATATATATATATATATACACTTGTGCCCGATATTATTCATACCCCTCGGATCTTTGAGATTTCTATAAGAATATTGCTCAAACCAGAAGGTAGACAATATTAAAGGGATTTCAAACAATAAATCAAGCATAAGCATTTAATTTAAACTCAACAAATAAATAAATTATGCAAGTTTGAAACATTATACAAAGAAAAACAATAATGGCACTAGTTCAAAATTATTCATACCTCTCTTACTAATAGTCAATAGCATGCCCTTTATTCTTAATAACTGCCTGTAACCGTTTGGGATATTTATCAACAAGGTTTTTACAAGCATCAACACTGATTTTTGACCATTCTTCAATGCAGTAGTTCTCCAAATCCCTCAAATTTCTAGGTTTCCGCTTTTTAACCTCAGTTTTCAATATGTGCCAGAGGTTTTCGATAGGGTTCAGGTCGGGACTCTGGCTAGGCCATTTCAAAACATTAATTTGATTATCCTCAAACCATTTCTTGACTATTTTGGCAGTATGTTTTGGATCATTATCCTGTTGAAGGACCCAGTTTGGTCCTAAATGGAGCTTCTCCGCATCCTGTCTAATGTTTTTCTTGAGTATCTCCAAATATTGCTCCTTCTTCATGGTTCCATCTATCTTGATCAAACTACCTGGACCACTAGCCGAAAAGGAGCCCCAAAACATTAGGCTACCACCACCATGTTTCACCGTGGGTATGGTGTTCTTTGGGTTGTAAGCTTCTCCTTTCTTCCTTCAAACGTAAGAAGCATCCATATGGCCAAACAATTCAATTTTTGTTTCGTCAGTCCACAAAATACTTGAGAAAACGGACTCTGGAGAATTCACATGGGTCCTAGCAAACTTTAGACGTGCTGCAAGGTGTTTTCCGGTGTGCAATGGAGTCCTTCTTGGTCTTCTTCCTTTCAGACCATTTTCATGCAGAGTCCTTTGCAATGTTTGCCTTGATATTTTTATGCCAGAAGACTCCAGATTTTCTAAAATGTCCTTATTAGTGGTGGTTGGATTTGCATTAACACTTCTTACAATATTCCTGGTGGCTCTAGCAGACAGTTTCCTTTTTCTTCCTCTACCAATCAAGTTGTTTGTTGTGTGGTGGCTCTGGAATTTTTTGATGATGCTCTGTACTGTTGCTGTAGGGACCTCAAATTTCTTGAAAATTGACTTGTAACCTAAACCATCCTTATGTGAATTCACAATTTTAGTCCTAAGATCATTACTAAGCTCTTTTTTCTTCCCGATTCTAATAATTTTTATTCTTTTATTGGTTTTCAGTTGATATCATTTTAATTTCTGAAAAATGCAAAAAACGAAATGAAATTAATCAAAGGTTGTATAAAAGCATTCAAAATAAGAATCAAACAGAAAACAAACAGTCAGAAACTCGATTAATACTGAAAAAATAAGGGGGTATGATTATTTTTGAACATTGCAGATTTTATAAATAGCTGTATATTTCTTTTATTACAAGTATCCCGAGATTTTAAAATGACGAAAATGATCAGAAGAGGTTTATTAAGAATATGTATCAATATGGACGTAAACAATAAATTCTTACAAAAGTTACACCTAATAAACTCAATTTTCAAGGGGGGTATGAATAATATCGGGCACAACTGTATATATATATATATATTTATATATATACTTCATTTACTCACATAAAATTAATATACGTAAGTATAGATTTATGCGTAAACTTTAAGTATTTACTTCAAAAGTGCTCAATACGTAGGTAGAGCTAGTTAGTAATTTATAAAATATATACGGCGATTAAGCTACACTGAATATTCGGCGTTTCATCTACTCTAGGATTCCTCAGGCTTAATCGCCATATATATTTTATAAATTACTATATATATATATATATATATATACATAACTACTTTATTTAATCATACACGCACATGTATACACACACACAGATACACGCACACGCATACACACACACACACACACACACACACACACACACACACACACATATATATATCTCCCTCCAATCTGAGAAAAAACCTTGTTGATAGAAAAATTGTACAACACGAGAACATTTTTAAAAACTTTAAATTCTCGAAGCATCTTACATCAGAACCATCTTTACATCAACATTGTCATCTCCATCTGCCATCAATTGAAATGAATAACGCTCCTCTTGGTTCATGTTTTGACAAGCTTCTGGGCTTGGCCTTTACTCCTGATCTAAAATGGAATACGTACATTAAATCCGTTACTAAGGTCGTTGGAAAAATGATGTGTGGATGCCCTTTTTTACTTCGCTGCAACCTCTTTCTCACAGAAGAAACGTTGCGAACCTGTCTCTGTGTTATCGTTATTTTCATGGCAAGTGCTCGTCTGAGCTCCAATCTATGCCCCCCCCTTGCTAAACATTCACGAGAAACATTCGTTTGGCTGGAAATACTATCAATAATTTCTCCCAATCTTTATCTGTGCCTAAATCTAAACGTAGATTCCATGGACAAAGCTTCCTTCTAAGAACTGCACACCTGTGGGGTTCTTTTTCGTTTATCTACTTTCCAGCTGACTACAATATGGCCGTCTTCAAGTCCAACGTAAACAAGTTCTTGATGAGCCGTTCCCCTTAAGTAATCCAATTTACGAAATTTACACTTCTAACGATTATTATGATATTGTCCTTTTGACCACTGTACACTCTTTAGTCCTTATCCTCGAATGTCCTCTGGGCCTTGATAAATGGTGATTTCTTTGTAAATAAAAAAAAAAACCCTGCTATTAATAACATCGCTTTCGAGAATAGCAACAATGTATTAAAATGTCTGACGTAAACTAGAGGCTTTGCTGATATTGGCCCATGGACTCGTTGATTTTAAAACACAGATTTTTAACCGACTGTTAATATACTTTTAACCTCTCATCACTCGATTCAATTTATTGCGTAATTTACTTTTCATTTTTCTATATTCAAGATTGCGCCATCTTGAATATACTTTTGTTTTCTTTTTGAAAAGGGGATGTATTTTCTCCCGAAATAATTCAAACTTCCATACCACCAACGAACTTTATATACACCGAATATACCAACAACTCGTTTACAAATTAATTATATAACGAGGTGAGGAATGATAGATGAATAAACAGTTAGACATTTCTCTACTTGAACATACCCGTCTATTTGTTTGTTTGTTTTTCTTTTTTTATTTTACACGGTGGTCACCACTTATCAAGGCCCGGAAGCCACTCAGGGATAAGGGTTATTGCAAGTACATTACGTTAGTGTGGAGATTTGATGAAGTGTTTACTTAAGGGGGTGGTTCATTAGGAATTTGTTAACATTGGACTTGAAGACATCCAAGCTGTAGTCTGGTGGGAAGCAGGCAGACGGAACAGAGTTCCACAGGCGTGCAGTTCTAAGAAAGAAGCTTTGTTCATGGAATCCACGTTTTGATTTAGGCACAGATAAAGAGTGGGGGAAATTTTTCACACTTTTCTTTACTCTTGTGATTCCGGTCTTTTCCGCATTGCTTTTGGCTTTTAAAACCTCCATATATTCCTTTACCAGCAATGCTCCAAGCAAACTACCATTTACTTATATAAGCAAATATTATTACATGCAACGAAGACACTTTGCTTTATGGTTCTTTTTTTTTTTTTTAATTTTTCGATTTTCCGTATAATCTTTTTTGTATCAAAATCAAAAATATTAAAAGTTCCATAGCTGTTGCTGTCACGAGCGCTTTCGATTCGTCCACGAATCATCATCAGGTGTTGAAGTAAAAGTCCGAAGAAGCGAAAATGAGAATTAAAAGTGAAAACTAAAATATACAGTAAATGGCGATAAGTTATCATATATAAAGTCGATGAAAAGTCGCTTAAAAATATAGGTCGATTAAAAAATCATGTATTAAAATCAGCAAGTTCGTGGACACCGTTAACAAATTCCGTCCAATACGAACTACGCAAAACATTTTAGAACGTGACTGCTTTTCTCGAATGCAATATCATTTATAGTTGGTTGAAGGGTTCTAATATATGACGCTTCAAGAATTTTTAATTTTTTAATATTATTTTCATGTTGTATAATTTTTATGTTGTCAACGAGGACCTTTCTAAGATTGGAGGGGGACAGTTATGTTCTTTCATCCAATGTTTATATATAGAACTAGTATTATTTAGATGCATGGTTATTCGCCGGGACAATGTTGTCGTTGTATGTCCAATGTATGTATTATTTTCGGAGTTACATTCTCCCATAGAGCATTCGTATTTTTACACTACATTGGTTTGTTCCAAGGTTTTCATAGCTGGTGAGGAGTTGTTTCTAACCACAAGGTTTTGTGTTCTAAACTTCTTGTAGTAAACAATAAATTTAATTTTAGAATTACTCTCAACATGCGTCAAATATCTACGTATGATATTTTTAATTGCGTTTTCTTCGATTCTGACTTTCGGTGTCATTTGATTTTGATAAAATATCTTAATGGGGTTTGCATTACAGTGTTAGCTAATATTATTATTAGGTTTTTCAATATATATATATATATATATATATATATATATATATATATATATATATATATATATATGTATGTATGTATCGTGAAAATTCAGATACCTCCGATTTTTGTGAATTACGTATTAATTAATAAATAATCTCCAAATTTTAGTTTCTGCTACAATTTTAAACATTTTACGACGGGCGTAATATCGATAAAGTCTCTATTTGAAAATTAAAATATTTCTAATTTGCATTAAATTTAATCCATAGCCATTAGACACCAATGAGGTAAAATCTTGTTAATTTCAATTTCTTCGTAAGACACCTTAAGCTTAAGCCTTTAACTTTAGATATTTTCTAGAATCAATAAAAAGGAAAACACTGGAACAGAAATAAAAGTTGCCTTGTATTCGGGCTTTCTCCTTGTTCGGTCAACATAAAAAAGAACAATATAGAATTGCTCCCCTTGGACTTACAAGGGAGTGATCGCCCTTGGGTGGGACAAGTCGGCCATGACACTTTGAGGATGAAAACACACACAGCTCTCAATGAGAGATTTATCATCATTGCACATCCAGTGGCTCGCCCATTCTAATCTCACTCGTAAGTTGTTTAATAAATTTGTTAAATCCTCGTACGATTTTACGTGGTTATTTCACAGACCGCACTCATTTTAAAACCCGTAACAGTATCAATTAAATGTGGACAATGTAGAATACTAGCAAGACACGTATTCCAGCATTGCCTGGGAATAGAGACGAAACCAAGAACGTCCGCCTACGTTCTTGTATCATTTTAACGCGGTTATTTAACAGAAAACACATTATAAAACCCGAAACACTCCTTCATCAATCGAGGGCAGAACAAAATGAATAACGGTATCAGAACAGGTAGTACACTTTATTTCTAGCCACTAATTACTTGCCTTCCGACGAAAGCCAAGTCAGACACAAGGTAGAGTTTTCAAAGTGTGGAAAATGTATACACCTCTCAAATATTGCGTTATCTAGAAGGATTTCTCTTTCATTAACCGAGAACAGAAAAGATTGAGTGTAGTATCAGAACAGATAATGTACCTTGCCCCCGAGCCAAAATGACAAGGAGAATTATTTGCATCACTCCCGGAGGTTATACACAAGGTCAAGCTTTTGAAAAGTCAACACATGAGGAAAAGTGATGTCATATAAAAAGACCTATAAAAATGCCTGAGTAGCGTCATCAGATTTCCCTGGTAATGGCGCCTCAAGCCATTAATAATAAAATAACACCTTAAAGAGAGATGGTAAGCCTAGGACAACACAGAAGAATTCCTCATTCCGATGACAACAAGGACACTCTCGGATTGACTGTCGAGGACGTTTCTTTGAATGATACGCACAACACCTTCTCAACACTGTAGTCAAGTGGTTAACAACGCAGACTAAAAACCTGAGTGTCCCAGGTTCAAATAAAAATAAAAGTACGATGGACGTTCGAAAAGTAAAGCCTAATATTTTCTTAACTAAAAAAGTGGAAGCGCTACGAAGACGAGAGTGGCACCATTAAAACGAGCGATATTTTGTGTCCCAGAATTTATTTTTCTACATACTCACCACCATTCTCAATGCACTTTTGTCAGAATTCAATGACGCACCCCTGCTTCTATGCAGTATCTCGGTAAAAGGCATTTTATATAGCGGAGAAGATATATATTACAGTTTTGTTTTGGGCAATGCCGGGTAGCCATACAAGTTTTTTTGTAACTACTACAAGTCTGCGACGCAGTGAGGAACGCCACCACAACTACTACTGACAGGTTTTAATTATATATATATATATATATATATATATATATATATATATATATATATATATATATATATATATGCACAGATATATTTATATATACACACAGATATATATATATATATACATATATATATATATATATAAAGAGAGAGAGAGAGAGATGGAGATACACAATATATATATATATATATATATATATATATATATATATATATATATATATATATAACCTGTAAACAATGAAGTACACTTTTAGCGAAATTTCTCGGTCAACAGCAACGAGACATCTTATTGACACACTAATTGGAGGCAGAAAAACCCAGATTCAAAAAGAGCTATTTTTAAATGACTGATTTTTTAACAATCAGTCACTGTTGCGCACGTATCACCAGGGCATCTCAATATCGCCATCAGTATAAATGTATGGCCTTACAAGAACCGAGTTCGTTTCCAAAGACTTAAAATCTACGGAACATTCTCATGAAACTACTTCCCTGTAGATTTAAACATGGAAGTCTTCAAGTTCAATGTAAACAAGTACTTGTCAACTCTTCCTCTCAAGTAGTCAAATGTTGTCAAAATTTCCCCCAATCCTCCCATAATGTTGTTCGTTGGCTAGTCGACAATTACATTACCCTGTGCTGAGGTCCCTCGCCTTGGTAGAAACCATTTTTTATGAAACTCGTTCGGATCAGGCATGAAGCCACTTGATGTAAAGTGCTGACAAAAACGAAAGTATATTATCGGAAAAAAACAGATACCTATAGATCTTAATCTTAAAAAAACAAATCTATAAGTAAAATAAAAATATAAGGCAGGAACAAGGGTTCCGCAACCTTGCAGTCCTTGAAAAAACGAAACTAGAATAGGAAGTAAACGTTAAAAATGTATTCTAGATATTAAAATAAAAACAGTCGGGCACGTGACCGGGACTACTGGCGCCATAAGCAAAAATTAAACCCCTAGAACAACGCGCCATCCATCTACAATTTATGGAAATCATAATTACTAAATACACTACAAAAATGTGATTAAAAAGACAAGGGCGGGGGGGGGGGCTCGTTCGGGGGTTGAATCCGGGACATCTCGCACCCTAAGCGAAAATCATAACCCTAGACCAGCGAGCCACTTCGTTAGACAGAGCATTTTTATTGACAATTAGTGTCAAAATATATATCGATTAAGTGATGATTAATCACGCTTTCTAAAAGAGAATCAATAATATTCATGTTCATCTACAATTTAATTAAGTCATAATTAATTTACTTCAAAAATGTTATTTAAAAAACAATCGGGGTCGTCCAGGATTTGAACCCGGGACCTCTCGTACCTAAACGAAAATAATAACCCTAGACCAATGAGCCAATTCGTCCGACTGGAAGTTTTTTCTTAACAATTAATGTAAAAATATACATCAATTAAGTCATGGTTAATCACGCTTTCAAAAAGAGAATCAATAATATTCGTCTACAATTTAATAAAATCATAATTACTTAATACACTTTAAAAATGTGAATTAAAAGACAGTGAACATCGTTGGGGATTTGAACCCGGGACCTCACCAAAAATTAGCGGACGAGTTTGGTACAGACTGCAAAGGTTAACTCTTTCAACTTTGACCTCTTGGCAGCCAAATTTTCGGCCAAAAATCGATTAAAAAGCTTGCTCTATGCCTGAATATACTTTATGTAAAATTTCAAATGTTTAGAAAAAATCTTAGCTAAGTAATTTGGTAGAGATCGCAGGGGTCAAATTTTTTTAACTTTGACCCAAATTCTGACCCCTTAACATTTATTGTTTTGGGTTCAAATCAAATTAAAATGTTTGATTCATGTCCAAGTTTCCCACATACAAAATTTCAAGTGCTTAGACCCAGAATTGGCGGAGTAGTTTGATAGAGTTTCAAAGGTCAAATCGTTGAACTTTGACCTCTTGAAAGCCAAATTTTTGGCTGAAAACCGATAAAAAATATTTTCCCAAATCTCAATACCCCTTATGTCAAATTTCGTGTCTGTAGACTTTATATAGAAAATTAACAGAGTAGTTTGGTAGGGAAATGTACACACAGAGACATTTTTACTTTTATAGATATATAGATTTGTTCATTTATACTGTAAAAATATTTTTCATGATGAGGTCTTTATGTCAGATTTTTTCATAGCCTTTATATATATATATATATATATATATATATATATATATATATATATATATATATATATATATATAAAGCTGAACGTCTGTGTGTGTGTGTCTGGTCACGAATAGGCTCCTATATGGTTGATTATTATAGAAAACTGATCATATATAATGATAGAAGATGTATCAAGACACAGGAATGGGTATGTTTGATCTGGCATAATGATGATTCATTAAAATTGTGGGGTCTGCGTACGCGCCTGGTTCACAAAGTATGGAAATAAAAAATTTAAAAATTAAAAAAAAAACGTTTACAAGTGTTTTTTATGTAGATGTACATAATAATATATTGATAAGTATGTTTTAACTTGAATAGGGATGGTATAATAAAATTGTGGGGTCTGCGTTCGCGCCTGACCTCCATAGAATGGAAATAGGCACAAACTTTAATAAAAACTTTTCATATCTATCTGCGTAAGTATACTTTGATAATTATGTTTCAGTTTGAAGAAATATAGTATAATAAAATTATGGGGTGTTCGTTCGCGCCTGACCTCCATAGAATGGAAATATGTCACAAAGTTTAACAAGGTTTTTTTTAATATAGATCAACAGAATATTGTGATAAGTGTTTCAGTGTGAACAGGTATGGTATAATAAATTATGGGGTTTATCTATTTTATTTTTAATTTCATCATATTTTGCTTTGGTTTTGATGCCCCCAGATTCGAAGCTATCTCTTTACAACCCTTCCTTTTCATAAGCTATCATACTTTCATAAATCAGAGCCCATTTTCTGTAGGCTGTTTTTGAACCCAGTCAACGACGGGTACTTTTGCTAGTATATATATATATATATATATATATATATATATATATATATATATATATATATATATATATATATGTTTAGAGGTACAGAATTTATAGTTTTAAAAAAAATAATAGGCGGAAGTTTCTCGAGAGCTCTTTCGGCTATCATCTCGTCAGGAGAAAATCGATAGCAACCTAAATAATATTGTGTCGAAAAATAAAGAGTTCTAATGGGGAACTTATTAAATGTGCCAAAAGTACGGGGACACTAATTAAATTTATTTACGTTTAAAAACGATTAAAATAATGGCACAACGAGGGAGAAAGAAAAAAAAAAAAGCTGGAGAAAAAATTCAAAGTTCCCCAAAGAGAAAATGCGTTTGATGTTTCTTTTTGCCGGCACAAAGAAGGTTGACGCACCGCGATAGAGACGGCCTCCAAAATCTTTAAATGGTTTTTGGAGTCCGCTCTATGTAGCACCTCGAACCAATCTATTTTATATCTATCGGCACAGCACGGGTTGTCAACCAAATGCTGGCCAATAGCAGAGTCCAAGGCTGCAGAAGGAGGGAGACCACCAGACCCCATCCTCCCTTGTCTGATCTTCGATGGAACATGCTGGTTTATACGAGTCAAAAGGTGCAAGGATGTTCGCGCAACATAACCAGCATCGCACTGGCATCTAAACTGATATACAATATTACTATTTTGGATGTAAGGCAAACTATCCTTGCGAAAAGACGGAAAAGCAGGTCTCGTAGTATGTACCAAACGCAAGGACACAGAATTGAAGCAGTCGTAAATACTTCTTCGAATCTGTTTGGAAATTCTATTACTCCCCTCCCCAATCCACGGTAATTTCAAATAAACCGGGCATTTCAAGGGTCCAAACTTTTTAGGGGATTTAAAATCCGCAACCTTTTTGAAAATACAGTCATCAATAAGGTCAACAGGATAACCATTATTGATGAATATTTCCCTGATCTTATCGAGTTCAACATCTAATCTGTTAGGCGAACAAATCATGAGGGCTCTATGTACCAAAGTATTAATTAAGCCGACCTTACGTGATTTAGGTACAAAAGAAACCAGTTCACATATAGGCCTGTAAAGTTCGGCTTTCTATAAATTGTAGTGAGAAAGGCCCCCCCCCTTGAGCGTTCGACAAGAACATCCAAGAAAGGAAGCGAATTGTTCTTCTCACTTTCCATAGTGAACTTAAGAGCCCCATGTAAAGAATTCAACCTATCAAAAAATATCGACGCTTCACCTTGCGATGGAAAAATAGCAAAAGTGTTGTCAACATATCTGAAATATGCAGTGGGGTTAGTTGTAGAATTAAGCATAACGGATTCATGGTACCCGACGAAAATATCCGCTAAAGTTGGGGCCAACGGACTCCTCATTGAAACCCCGTCAACCTGACAGTACATAATATCACAAAAACTAAATTCCACGGATTTAGTACACATTAAAATGAGTTCAATAAGAATCTCTTTAGAAAACCGTGGAGCAGTCAGGCGACCATCCTATAAAGACCAGAAATTGTCTGAGTAATTTGGTAGAGACCGCAAAGGTCAAATTTTTTTTTAGCTTTGACCCCTATTATGACCCCTTAACATTTATTGTTTTGGGCTCAAATCAAGTTATTAAGTTAGATCCATGTCCAAGAAACCTATATCTGAAATTTCAAGTGTTTAGGCCCAAAATTGGCGGAGGAGTTTGTTAGAGTTCTCAAAGGTCCAATCGTTGAACTTGGACCTTCTAACAGCCAAATTTCTGGCCGAAAATGGATTACAAATATTTTCCCAAATCTGAGTACCCTGTATATCAAATTTCGAGTCTGTAGACTGAAAATTGACATAGTTATTGCGTAGGTACATGTACACAAACACACAGACACAGACAGACAGAAAGACAGACACGTTCACTTTTATAGATAGATAAAGTCGTGATTAATCACGCTTTCAAAAAGAGAATCTGTAATATTCATCTACAATTTAATAAAATCATAATTACTTAATACACTTTAAAAATGTTATTCGGGCTCGTCCGGGATTTGAACCCTTTATTATAAAGTTTTTGATCTAGCGAATTGTCGCAGGTTACAACCACGACAATGACAACAACATATAACATTGCAATAGAACAATGTACTTTACTTTTTCTTTTTCTTTGGTGTCTCGCCCGAAGGAGTTCGACGTGTCATTTTTGTCGTCACGAGGAAGCAAAACAGACTGAGGTGATTTAACATGATTCTGCGTCAGGGTATTTCGTGACTCAACAAGATTATTGGGCCGGTTTTTATCATGAAAAGAGCGAGAGCAGCAGCAGCTTATGCACCAACCGCCGATCAGCTGTCGTGAGTAAGGAGGCCAATATATAGGAATGCAATCGAACGGTAAGCTGCGCCCACATGGCAAAATGGGAGCGAGGGATGTATCAAGAGTGTAGAAATCCGAAGCGACTTACGCGAAACAGTTTAAGAAAAAAAAAAAAATAAATAAAATAAGGAGAAAGAAAAGAAAAGGTATATAAAATAAACTTTTCGTTGTTTGGTTTATAATAAACACGTGATAAAAATTAAGCACAAGGTCATTAAATCAGGAAAGGGAATGTGAGGGGTCTGTTGGTCTTCCACTGACTGTGTTATTCCTAACAAATATACATGGTGCCTTGAATAATTTGCAGACTTTTTCCGTGTGGGCATTTTTATTGGTAGTACACACGTGAAACGCTAGTCCCCTTCGAAGTAATCTCCTCCGGTTGCAATTCACTTGTTTTACCGTTCGAACAACTTCTGGAATGCCCCACAGAAGTCCTATTGATATGTCAACAGCTATTGCCCTAGAGAGGAAAACCTCGTCAGTGTAAAATTACAGTCAGTACGTCAGCTGTAGATTTTGTTGGACATTTTTTTATTGCAATTTCACCCCAAACAAGGCACATTGCCACTTTGCTGTAGGGGCTACTATCAGGGACATAAGCTACAGGGGTACTACGTGGAGAGTTGGACTGCAAGATGTCGGTTCACATTACACTTGAACTTCTGCATGTCAGTAAAGTTGGGGAAGCAGGAACTCGGAAAGGAATTCCTAAGTCCAGCGGTTCTGAGGAAGAAACTACTAGAGTAGAAGGTTCTCTTACATCTATGGATCTCAACTGTGAA
>NC_136509.1:12627045-12699545 GCF_053919585.1 Euprymna scolopes | reverse complement strand
GTCCAGGGACAGGAAATAACTGACACATTTGATTTTCAGCATGAAGAAGAAAGGGCCGTCGTACATTGAACACTTTAGACAATATGCCAACCTACGGTAATTTTTATTTTCTCTCTCCTTTTTGCCGTGGCAAGACACTATTGCTCCAATGCTCCAGTGCAAACAAAATTCAGACGAATCGGCATTTTTTCTTGAAATGGCTTCGCCAAATAGCCGAACACTGTGACTACGGCTAAATGGTGGTAGATAGGAGAACCTGGGGCAAAACGAGATACTTAAGGGAAAAAGAACTGTCGAGCCAAAGGTAGCATTGGCATATAAACCATATTCTGTGTACTGAACATTCAAAGTATTGGAAAACAATGCCACAACAAAAAAGATGAGAAATTATTTTCAAAAGAAATACAGATGATTTATTCAGCTAACTGCATTGTCCCGTTTTTCCCCCATGCTTGGGGTAAAACGAGACGGATCTTGGTCTGAATAAGCCAATCTTCACAGAGCTCACAAATGAAGATTGGGGTCTTATTGCATTCGTCTAGACCTGTACAGCCGTAGTGTGCCCATTTCCTACAGTCCCTTTGACAGGCTACCCACCTTTCCGCACTCTCAGACTACAGTTCCTCACAGATCAAAATAGATAAATTTTGAATATTTACCCCTTTTTGATGTACAGGGCTGAATGGTAGACGTTGGCGGCAAGGCGTTACCACGTGATCTCTTCATCAGACTCCTCACGAAAGAGCTCTCTCTCTCTCTCTCTCTCTCTCTCTCTCTCTCTCTCTGTTTCAGTTATCTGTGGTGTCTCGTTTTACCCCATTATCTTATTTTGCCCCAGGTTCCCCTACCCTTATAGTCGATCTTATGTTGATTAAGGAAGGTAATGATCTCACGATAGCAAGATTACTATGCATAATAGAAACTGGAGGGACGCGACTTGCAAGCAAGTTGAAGTTATACGCACCCCAATAGTGGAGAGCAGTAGGTATCCAATTCAGACTACGAATAACAAAAAGCCAACACAGTGTGGATATTGTTGCAAAAGACATCCTCGAGAAGAGTACCAAGGAGTATAAATTTTCATTCCTAGTGTGATCTCTTCACACATCGAAATGTTGCTAGAACCAGAGTAAAACCTGACGAGATTCTGATGTCATTCTTAAGCCGTTCATAACCATCACGCATGTTGGCGAATATGGCTGAATTATAGAAGAAAGGAAATTTTTGTGATGCAACAATTGGAAATGGTAAAATGAAAATTGTGATACATAAAATTGTACTGCTGGCTCTCAGCCTTCAGTTGCTCAATTCATCCAATTCAGATTTTACATCGGAATGTTTCCAGTTCAACTTGCACAGGAAATTTGTGGTGATGGATTGTGGGCATTTTCTAAATGGATATAGGAAGGAGTTATCTCTCTAAATTCTGATGTGTTTGAAGATATGGAATAGGTCTCCATAATCCTCAATTTGCAAGACTTGAAAACCATGTGCAATTTATATCGCAATCAAGTTGATCTTCCAATCAAGCCTTCACAGACATCGAAGTCGTTGGCGACAAGAACTTATCTCTAGCTAGAAAGAACTCGATATTTGATGGTAGATATGACCAACCGGTGCCGGGAAAACTCGTCCCGGGAAAACTCGTCTCCGGAAAACTCGTCCCGGGAAAACTCGTCTCCGGAAAACTCGTCTCCGGAAAACTCGTCCCCTTTCGCTAGGTAGGAAAACTGGTCCCTTATTGAATAAATATCGATTGAAAACACATTTTATGATCGTTCTTGAAGGAGATATTGTTTTTTAAAATAAACTATAGGCCCCCCCCATAATATCTTTTTAAAAATATTTTTACTTGTTTAATGTTTTTTTTTTGTGTTTTTAATAAAAGCGTTTATTATGTTCATAAACGAGGCCGCATTTTTTTTTTATATTAATATAAAAAGAATTTACTTATATACTGTTGTTTATAAAAGGGTAAAATCGATTTTTCTACCTCGCCGACTATGTTGTTTATTTAATTTACTTGGAATCGTTTATTTAGTAAAGAAAAAAAACAGAAAACAAACAAAAAACATGTCGAGTGTTACGGGAGAACGAGAAATAATGCCCGGTATATCACGTCTTAGGGGGTCTTGATAATCGCTACAAAAATAGAAAATTAAAGAAATTACTGAGGGAGATTTGGTTTTAAAAAGAAAATAATAAATTTTAATATTTTTTAAAATATAATTTAGAGAGAGAGGGGGGGATAAAACCTATATCTCCCTTCGAAAAGCAACCAACAAAAAATGAAATTAAAAAGATTCTTGATAAACGATAGCGGAGTTTTCAATAAAATTGATTAATAAATTTATTTAGTGATTACTTTCTCTCTTAATGACTGATTTTAGAATTTTTAAGTAAAAATTAAAAAAATTAAAAATGAGTGCACATGGCATCTCTCGCGCCAAAAAAATATTTCGCTTTTAATTTATTAGTTAATTTTTGCAAAATTTGACAGGACGACAATAAATGTTGATAATTGATAAAATCATAATTTTAAATAACGCATGAGTGCATTTGGTATGACAGAAAACAAAAACATAACAACAAAAAACTATCATAATTAAAAAACAAAACCAAAAGCGTAACGAAGAATCGAATCGCTCCCTGTTTTTTAATTTTTGGGTTTTGTTTTTTTTAATGTTTTTATGACTCCAAAAAACATCGTTAACATAAAAACAAAAAAAAAATTTGTAATTAACTTTGTATGAACATAATAAACGCTTTAAAATAAGTTAAACCACTAAGAACTTAGCCAGTTAGGTAGAAAACAGACACTTAGAAAATCGATTTTATTTAAAAAAAAAAAAAAAAAACATTAAACAAGTAAATATATTTTTTTTAAAATATTATGGGGGGGGGCTATAGTTTATTTTAAAAAACAATATCTCCTTCAAGAACGATCATAAAATATGTTTTCAATCGATATTTATTCAATAAGGGACCAGTTTTCCTACCTAGCGAAAGGGGACGAGTTTTCCGGAGACGAGTTTTCCCGAGACGAGTTTTCCGGAGACGAGTTTTCCCGAGACGAGTTTTCCCGGGACGAGTTTTCCTAAATTCGACCAACCACATACATCTGAAAAAAAAAAATGAAATCATAAAAGAAAACTGCACATCAACAATGTTCCATTACTACACACACTTCAGAACTGGTCATCACGTGACCTTAACTAGAGGAGGGGGGGGGGTCTAAGGAAGAGGCATCATTCACATGAATAAAGCAGCGGATCACAGAATTACACACCAGTAGATCCTGCAGACCTACCCTGGGGCCAGGAAGACCCCGAAGATATATAAAGACATCACAGAGACAAGATCTATAAAGTTCGCTACGCCCCAAGACAAATAGACTCTATATTTTCTCATTAACAAATAAATAAATACATAAATAAATAAATAAATAAATAAATAAAGTTAAAATAAATTTTTTTAATTAATTAGACGAGTTCACTCTCAGTTGAAGAAGGAAGCTGTTGTTACAGTTATGTCTCCTTGTTATGAAGTGTTATAGCCAGCCAACGTACTTCCTAACTTCCGGTGTGTTTGTGACAAGGCAAATCATTTCCTTTATTTTTATTGTTCCTCAGTATTTCTATTGTGAAGCGATTTATTCAAATAAAATATGAGAAAAAAAAAGACATTATTGAAAAATATACAATAAAAAAATGAACAAAATTATACAGATAAAAGTTATACAATTAGTCTTTATTTACATTTTTTAAACCAAAATTAAAAAATTAAGTTTTTATTTTATTTGAAATTTTATAAGAAATATATATTTATCAAATTATTAAAAAACATATTTATGTAATAGATATATGTTTATCAAATATAAAAAATAAAATGATTGTAATTAAAATAAACAAATGAAATTATTGAAATCAAAATAAGAAATGAAATTATTGAAATTAAAATAACAAATGAAATTATTGAAATCAAAATAACAAATGAAATTATTGAAATCAAAATAACAAATGAAATTATTGAAATAAAAAAAAATAATTAAATTATTGAAATTAAAATAACAAATGAAATTATCAAAATGAAAATAACAAATGAAATTATTGAAAACAAAATAACAAATGAAATTATTGAAATCAAAATAACAAATAAAATTATTGAAATCAAAATAACAAATGAAATTATTGAAAACAAAATAACAAATGAAATTATTGAAATCAAAATAACAACTAAAATTATTGAAATCAAAATAACAAATGAAATTATTGAAATCAAAATAACAAATAAAATTATTGAAATCAAAATAAAAAATAAAATTATTGAAATCAAAATAACAAATGAAATTATTGAAAACAAAATAACAAATGAAATTATTGAAAACAAAATAACAAATGAAATTATTGAAAACAAAATAACAAATGAAATTATTGAAATCAAAATAATAAATGAAATTATTGAAATCAAAATAACAAATGAAATTATTGAAAACAAAATAATAAATGAAATTATTGAAAACAAAATAACAAATGAAATTATTGAAAACAAAATAACAAATGAAATTGTTGAAATCAAAATAATAAATGAAATTATTGAAATCAAAATAACAAATGAAATTATTGAAAACAAAATAATAAATGAAATTATTGAAATCAAAATAACAAATGAAATTATTGAAAACAAAATAACAAATGAAATTGTTGAAATCAAAATAATAAATGAAATTATTGAAATCAAAATAACAAATGAAATTATTGAAAACAAAATAACAAATGAAATTATTGAAAACAAAATAATAAATGAAATTATTGAAAACAAAATAATAAATGAAATTATTGAAAACAAAATAACAAATGAAATTATTGAAATCAAAATAATAAATGAAATTATTGAAAACAAAATAATAAATGAAATTATTGAAAACAAAATAACAAATACAATTATTGAAAACAAAATAACAAATAAAATTATTGAAATCAAAATAATAAATGAAATTATTGAAATTAAAATAACAAATGAAATTATTGAAACCAAAATAATAAATGAAATTATTGAAATCAAAATAACAAATACACTTATTAAAATCAAAATTACAAATGAAATTATTGAAAACAAAATAACAAATACAATTATTAAAATCAAAATAATAAATGAAATTATTGAAATCAAAATAACAAATGAAATTATTGAAATCAAAATAACAAATGAAATTATTGAAATCAAAATAACAAATGAAATTATTAAAATCAAAATAACAAATGAAATTATTGAAATTAAAATAACAAATACACTTATTAAAATCAAAATAACAAATGAAATTATTGAAAACAAAATAACAAATACAATTATTAAAATCAAAATAACAAATGAAATTATTGAAATCAAAATAACAAATGAAATTATTGAAATCAAAATAACAAATACAATTATTAAAATCAAAATCAAAAATGAAATTATTGAAATTGAAATAACAAATGAAATTATTGAAATCAAAATAACAAATACAATTATTGAAATCAAAATAACAAATGAAATTATTGAAATCAAAATAACAAATAAAATTATTGAAAACAAAATAACAAATAAAATTATTGAAATCAAAATAATAAATAAAATTATTGAAATTAAAATAACAAATAAAATTATTGAAATTAAAATAACAAATAAAATTCTTGAAATCAAAATAAGAAATAACATTATTGCAATTAAAATAACAAATGAAATTATTGAAATCAAAATAACAAATGAAATTATTGAAATCAAAATAACAAATGAAATTATTGAAATCAAAATAACAAATAACATTATTGAAATCAAAATAACAAATGAAATTATTGAAATCAAAATAACAAATAACATTATTGAAATCAGAATAACAAATGAAATTATTGGAATCAAAATAACCAATAACATTATTGAAATCAAAATAACAACTAACATTATTGAAATCAAAATACAAATTAATTTATTGAAATCAAAATAACAAATGAATTTATTGAAATCAAAATAACATTATTGAAATCAAAATAACAAATAAAATTATTGAAATCAAAATAACAAATAAAATTATTGAAATCAAAATAACAAAATATTAATATTTTAATTAAAATATATCCATTATATAATATTCGATAAATAGTTTGTTTGGATTCTCCGCTGTCACAGGAATTCTTACATCGAAATTTGCATCGTTACTGCCTCTCATTCTTCTGAATTTAACTTTACACAGATTCCAGCTACCTTCCAGACGAGTGGTGTGAATAGTAGGTCATTTGGATCAATAACCTTATATCTGTGGTTTACCACAACATAGTTATGTAGTGCACTATAGGCACGCCAACCATCTGTCACAATTCGTGTGCCGGGTCGAACGTACTTGAATTATTGGCAATAGGGTTCCTGCATTCTTCGTTTTAACTGGCACCATATTGTCGCATTTTTTCTCGCTCGACCATACCAAGAAACCATTGCCTTTCACGATATCTTCCTCGGTGGTATTTTCTGTGCATATATTTACTTTCGCCTATTTCTACTATTCGACCAAGACTACCCACTTAGACTGGATTTTCGAGCATGCATATTTCGCAAATATCGCGAATATAATTGTACCATTCAATTAGAGTTTGCCGAGAGACGCCCGTTTCTTTCACTACATTCACTATTGGTTTTTGTAAGGTCCACCAATATAAAATTTGCAGTGGGATTTGTGTGAACAATTCAGTACGGCAAACTGACTTATCGCCCTTGACTGAAATTGACATTTTTAAGCAGAACATAATTGTGGATGTTTTTTTTTCTTTTCTTTTTTTTTCTTTTTAATACATCTAGCAAATTTTCTACGGGGTCATTCTCCGTAATTTTCGCAATATATACTGATTTCGCCATGGCACGTAAGTACGTAAATAATGCTTTCATCTGGTATGCGTTCGTTTAAAAGATTACCAATGTAAACAAGCACCACTGATTCGAACGTTTCTTTAACAATTCGGTGCAGGTTCTGTAGAATGATCTGTTTTTGGTCTACCCTCCAATTTCCGGTGTCATTCATTGGAGCAAAATTCCCTGGATCATTCAACAAAGAGCAAGTAGCTGGTTGGGGTGAACCTGGAGATTAGGGTGGGTGCGGAAGCAATTCGAAATGCAATTCATGTAGTTTACCCATCGTTGTGATTGGTTTATGACACAGTGTATTCTATTGCTGAAAAGATGCTTTTTTTAAACTCTATTTCTTGGCCGTTTACTCGCGTTTATTTCACTTTGACACACAACCGATGTTGCATAATATTTGCTAGTGATGGTTTGTCTTTCTTAATTTAATCGATGAACAAAACATTTTGCGTGTACCAAAATACAGAGGCCAAAACCTTGCCTGCTGATGTTTGTGTCTTTGATCGCTTTAGACGGTTTTCATTTGCTGTTGTGCACTCAGCTAACAATCGATTTAGCTCCGGATGGAAATGGTGGATCTGTGTTTCATCCATTGTCACAAATTGAAAGAGTCGCAAACAACGTTCTTAATCGTCAAAACTTTGTTGAGTTTGATTATCTGTTAACAAACAAGGTACTTCCTTTGAACAAATCTGTAACATACATGGACGTTGTACACGAAAGTCTTGCAAAGAAACAAAGCAAGGAAATTTGACTAAGCTTCTTTTTTTAACTAAAATAAAAGGCATTTATTCATGGTACTTTACAAACTATAACTGCATCTTGAGTTTACAAGTTTATTCATTCGCCATTCAATAAATATTCTTTTAATTTAATTTAAGAATAATCCAGAACATCTTCAAGAGTTACTCTTTTTCAACTCAGAAAGAACATTCTAGAACAATCCAAAAATTGTATATAAATGACGTCGCTCTTACAAAATCGACAGCTATACTAACGGCTGGTGACCAATACGGTGGAATTCGCGTTTCTAACTCCGACCTGTTTCACGGACCTTGTTACTGCCGATAGAAATTCCTCTAAAAACATTTCCAGCGTTCAGTTAAAGATTTGAGTTTCGGGTAAATAAACATTTCTCTTCTTAATTTTTTTTGTTGATGAACAGTTGTATGTTTTTTCGAATTCATTTGATATACTGTTTGAGTAGTTTACTTAAAGTTTGATATAATGTTTGACTTAAAGTTTGATATACTGTTTGAATAGTTGACTTAAAGTTAACAAGATTCACTCCAATTACACCATTACGTTTCTTGCAATATTTGTACCAACAACAAGTGCTTATTTGTAAATATTACTTAATTGCTTTTTGTTTTGTTTTTGTAAAATAAAAATTTCTTTTTATGATTCGGAGTCGATTGGTGTTTTTTCTGTTTAAATATTTTGTATGCAAAAACACTAAGACTAAGCAGGTGACAGGGTCCTCACCCGAGACTGCCAACGAGATTGTTCAGACATTTTTTTTTTCTTCTTGTATGCCAAAGTGCGTTTATCTCAGTACGCTGGCTTCTCAAAACCATACCTGGCCATGGGGAAGAGGTAAATAATATGTACATGATGTTTGGTTGGTTTGGCATTTATGGGTCATTGTATTTATAATAACATGCAATACATTTAAGCTATGTAACAACTACATAAGTGCTTTCTATACGTATATGCAAAAAAAAAAAAAAAAAAAAAAATACAGCAGCGATTTTTAACGCTGGCTGGACATGCATTCCAGCATGGAGAAACTATTGGAAAGAGTACTACTATGCAAACAATAGGTCAAAAGGCTTCATGCTACATTATTCTGGAGAAAGATACTGACATCTTGATATTGGAGCTTCTTTCCGCAATAAGTTAGCGAGCATCACGGCGCACGAACTTCGTAGTTGCAATTAAACAAAAACAGGTACACAAACAAATCAGCCAAACACATTTTTCCACTGTATAAGGTTTTATTTCTCTCACTCCGTTGCTCGTCTACACTGAAATTAAAGAGAATGGTGGATAGAAGAGAGCGAAGACAGAGAGAAACATATGCATTGGCCCATGAGAGCATTATTTGTCTGAGACAATGACTTAGGCATTTCCAATTCTGTATGTCATGATCCTCTTGGTGGTACAAATCTATATGTTATGATCTGTTTGGTGGTACAAATCTATATGTTATGATCCGCTTGGTGGTACAAATCTATATGTTATGATCTGCTTGGTGGTACAAATCTATATGTTATGATCCGCTTGGTGGTACAAATCTGTATGTTATGATCCGCTTGGTGGTACAAATCTATATGTTATGATCCGCTTGGTGGTACAAATCTGTATGTTATGATCCGCTTGGTGGTACAAATCTATATGTTACGATCCGCTTGGTGGTACAAATCTATGTTACGATCCGCTTGGTGGTACAAATCTGTATGTTACGATCCGCTTGGTGGTGCAAATCTATATGTTATGATCCGCTTGGTGGTACAAATCTATATGTTATGATCCGCTTGGTGGTACAAATCTATATGTTATGATCCGCTTGGTGGTACAAATCTGTATGTTATGATCCGCTTGGTGGTACAAATCTATATGTTATGATCCGCTTGGTGGTACAAATCTATATGTTATGATCCGCTTGGTGGTACAAATCTGTATGTTATGATCCGCTTGGTGGTACAAATCTATATGTTATGATCCGCTTGGTGGTACAAATCTATATGTTATGATCCGCTTGGTGGTACAAATCTATATGTTATGATCCGCTTGGTGGTACAAATCTGTATGTTATGATCCGCTTGGTGGTACAAATCTGTATGTTATGATCCGCTTGGTGGTACAAATCTGTATGTTATGATCCGCTTGGTGGTACAAATCTGTATGTTATGATCTGCTTGGTGGTACAAATCTGTATGTTATGATCTGCTTGGTAGTACAAATCTGTATGTTATGATCCGCTTGGTGGTACAAATCTGTATGTTATGATCCGCTTGGTGATACAAATCTATATGTTATGACTTGCTTGGTGGTACAAATCTGTATGTTATGATCCAAGCGGATTTGGAAATACCTAAGCAATTGCCGACTGCGATAACAAGAACTACGTCCTCACCATCAATTGATAGGTATCTCAAGTCAAGTTAATATAAATTTTGTTCTGGTCATGTTTACAAATTCTGTCTCAACTTTATATCGAGACACATTAAAGTGGGATTTTCGACATCCGATAATAACTTGAGATACGAATGCACGAAGATACGATTTCTTAATACGACAATGTATTGTATATATATTTACGTCCTAAAAAACGACAATATTTTTTTTAGATATGACTTAAAAAATCGCGCGACAACAAAAATAAATAACGAAAATCTAAGAGAAATACAAAACGGGAAATAAAAAGCAAGAAGTGTGTGTGTGTGTGTGTGTGTGTGTGTGTGTGTGTGTGTGTGTGTGTGCATGCTTGCGTATTTGTGTGTGTGCATCATAGGCTAGACTATGCTGTCTCAGCCCTTTCTCCCTGTCTCCTCCTTCTAACTCACCTTCGGTAGCCGCTCATTTGTGGCTCCATAGTAAATTGGTTACAATTTTATTCTTCGTTTTTTTGTTCATTCTTTCTGTTACATTAAGACTTAAATGTTAACCATATACTAAGTTCTATTAACGTTTTTAATTGTGTATTATCTTGTCCTTTCTAGTGACCATATCCTACCTGTACTCTCGCGCTTGTGTGGTAGCTTTGCTTCTCTCCCTCTTCCATACATCCCGTATGCTAGCACTCGCCTAGGTGGTGAGTACAACTCTATTTTTTGTTGTTTTTATTCTTATTATTTAATATCACTTTCCATGTCATTACTATTTAATATCACTTTCCATGCCATTACTATTTAATATCACTTTCCATGTCATTACTGCTGCATTTATGTTTCTTTAGTAAGTGTTGAGTGTAATTTGAGCACAATTTGAGCTTGTTTTGGGTAAATGTCTTACCCTTGAAACGGATTGATTCTTTTTCTTTTAATTCAAATGGGAATAATTATTTGAGATACGATTTTTTCTAGATATGTTGGAAGTTATAGAACTATATAGATTCGTACCTCAAGGTATTACTGTATTAAATCGTAATTTATTAAATATGTTTTGTGAACTACATTTGTTCATAGATACCGTCCAACCCTTTCTTTTTGGGGGGATAATTATTCGTAGTTTGTAGATAATTATTCGCCTTTTCTGCACTCATCCAATGGTATCATATCTACCTCTCAGGTGGTATTATTTTGCTTCTACCGTCTATAATTCGCTGCTCTCACTTTCCCTATGCATGACACATTTGATTTTCAAAACCTGTGAGGGAACATGTGAACCTAAACTCAAAACAAATCAGTTAAATTCTGATCTGATTCATTAATTGCCTGTTTCCTCAAAAAGTTTGTAACTTTCCAGTTGCTTGCTTTGGAGTAGACAAGCAAAAGTACATAACAAAATAATAATTTCTAATTGTTTCCATTTATGGAAATCGCTCCAGACAAGGCGTGAAGCCACTTGATTTAAGGAGCTAACAAGAAGGAAATTGCTTATCGCAAAGCTAGGAGGTACCTATCCACCTTAATCTTGAAAAGATCCAGGTTATAGGTAAAAGGAAAGCAGTCAACAGAGAGTGTAAATATAAGACAAGGTGAGGAAGTCTCATTTTTACATTAAAAAACAACTCTGTCATCTTCTTTAGTAAGAATATACAAGAGAGAAACTGGTTAGTAGCTGGAAGTGTTCTTGTGTGTAAAGATAGATTTAATATTATGCCGGCTTATTGAAGGAGAGAATAGTTGTGGCCTGTAGTCGTAGGGACGGAGGGGTCGGTTAAAGGAGAAAGAGCAAAGTCTGAAGTGTGCTTGCATATTGTAATGGGTACTAGAAGTGTGTGTCGGTGTATCGATGAGACTAGTTCTGTAGCATGATAAAGAAAGTTCATGTAGGTATCGCACGTGGAAATAAGTGGGTGTTTGAAGATCGCCATGTGCGCTTGTTGTACTCACATTAGCCTGGGACAAAGGCCCCAAGCGAGGTCTCCTGCCAGACAAAGCAGGGAGGAAAGAGGAGGAAGAGTTACAGATTTTGCCTTTTATGTACTCGGTCACCTGATTGAGAGCTGACGATTGATTTAAATCTCGAGACACAAGATTTCGCTCCTGTCTGTGATTGTAGCAATTTTGCTACAAGAGTTCCACAAGTCTCCGGTTCTTGGAAATAAGCTATTGGAATCGAAAGCTGTATTGCAATGAATTGTCGGAACAGTAAATTGATGAAAACCACTAGATTAACGGGTCAAACGAGCTGGAACAAAAGAAGTAGCAAATAGATCAGACAATTCTGAAAAACACATGCCATAATAGTATTTATAGAAAAGACTGAGACTAGCAACATCATGTCCGTGAGAGAGAGGTTGCAGAAAAAAGTGGGTCCAATCAAACTATAAATATATTTCTGCGCTTTATTAAGAACCTTTAAATGAGAGATTCACGACTCAAATTATGACAACATTACTCAATTCATGGTGTGATAGAAGATGTGCTTCGATAGAGAATGGCTTCATGTGTGAGTCAGTGTTTTATCTGCCAAAGGCCTTTCTGGTACTTATGCACTAGTGCGAAGGTACATTTTGTTTTTAGTTTTCAGTTGGGACATTTGGAGAATGCATAACAGGGGCAAACAAAGGTACATCAGGTGCAGACAACTCTATTTTGTGTTATAAGTTTCTTATATTTATTTGAACAAAAACTTTCTCAACAGCAACAACAATGCACATTCAAAAATTTCAGAATTTTAGCTTTTTTACAAATAGTTTCTCTCTAATTTGTTTTTTTAAAAACTGTATTTAGTTGTATTAGAATTTTCTTAAATCTATTTAAAAAAAAAGGTAGACATTTTTCGATTCAGTCCTGGAATTGCATTTATCTGCCTCTACTATGCACTCTCTAAATGTTCCTAAAAAACAAAAAAATTGTACCTTCATACAAGTGCACAAGTACCGCCATTTCTTTCCAAGCCAACATTCATTTTATTGATTTTCATCAAAATTGAAATAAATATACTAGACATAAAGTTTAGTAGTATATACGGTGCCCGGAAAACTCGTCCCCGGAAACTCGTCCTACTTGGAAAACTCGTTCATTTTTGCTAGGTAAGAAAAATGGTCCCTTATTGAATAAATATCGATTGAAAACATATTTTATGACTGTTCTTGAAGATATTGTTTTTAAAAGCGACTACGCAGCCCAATAATATATATTTTTTTTATTATTTTTACTTGTTTACTTTTGTTTTAAAAAAAATAAACTTGATTATGGAATCACGAAAAACGAAACCATATATTTATTTTTAAAAATACTTTAGTTTTAATTAACACTTTTTTGTGATATTACGGAACAAAAAAAAAGAAAGAAAGAAAACACTTATGTATTATTAAAGAAAGCAAATATTTTATTCAGAAGAATTAATTTAGTTTAAATAATTCTTGTGTTATTACGAAACAAAAAAAAAAAGAAAGAAAGAAAACACGGTACTTATGTATTGTGAGAATTTTTTCTCACAAGGTTTTTGCCCTTGGCAGAATGGAAGAAAACCAAACAGAAAATTACAACAAGCTCACCTTAAGACTTCGACGTAAATTTTATTAAAGTAAAAAAAGGTTTATGTTGCAAAAGATGCGTCATCTTCAGCTATCTGCCACTATGGGCGGGTAACGTCCCCGAAGGGAATAATAGTTTGTCTTCGATAAAGGCTGGGTAGAATTCCCGCTGACGAAGAATGCGTAGGTTGGAGTGTTGAGGTTACTTCCAAGATGGATACTGTTAGCTGAGCAATCCACGAGGCGTCATTCGAGTCAGTCCAATGGCGGACAAGCAGATAAAACCGTAGACCTTAATTTCGTCTTAACAGACATCAAATTGTAGCACAAGCGTGCAAATATAATTCGCCCTACTTAAGGGCATTGGTAATTGCAAGGATAATGTTCCGCTCCACGTTTAAGCATTAAAAAGTAACAAAGTATTTTTCGCTGCCTTGATTTGAGTGAAAAATCCACGTCTGTCCAACTCTGCGTCTCTTTGGATTTTGGTCTGAAAAAGGGAATATTGACGCCAAGAACATTCTCGGCAGTTAGTTATAACATTTGATTGGTTAAAGTAAATCCGTGGGCGGAGAAACCGTCCAATAAAAAGCTTGCTTATTTCTGCAGAATTTCTGGCAGTATTTTTGATACCGCGCTGAAATAACGTTTTTATCTCGAAAGTCATTTTTAACATGGGGAGGGTAGGATGTTTTGTAACTATTCTGTGCTTCCACTTAACACATTAATAATAATAAAAAGATATCGTGAAACTTGAATTTAGCATTAAAAAAAACTATTTAAAAATAGCGCGGTACCAAATATACATAAGCACCGAAACACTTCTTGTATTCTTTGATAATATAAGATTTTTTTTTTTTTTTTTTAATAGTCATTGGGGGACACTTCTGCAGTATGCAGACAGTCGCTGTTGTTGGGGGAGGGCGATAACTCCAATTTCTTCTTGGTCAAATAACGCGGCAAATAAGTAACAAACAAGATTTTTTTTTCCGAACAGAAAAATATTTGAAAACCAAAACATTTATTGTATAAAAATGTATCAAAATATAATTGTAAAAACATTTATTGCATAAAAATGTATCAAAATATAATTGTAAAAACAATTATTGAAAAGTCTGCGTAAGAAAATGTAATTTTAATAAACCAATGTTGTAATGAAAGCAACATTGGATTTTTATAAAGTAAAATAGCGTTTTTTTTTTGTTTTTTTTTCTCGAACAAATAAATAATTGAATAATTTTTTTTTTAATTAAAGCAACTCAGAAGGGTCAACAACAAATTAATAATTTAAATGTTTTTTTGATTGAGAAGCGCCACCTGGCGACAGTTTAATGAAAAGCACCAAGAAAAGATGGCTACCGTCCGCATACTGCGCAAGTGCCTTTTGTTGTTTCGTGAACACAAAAGTGTTTAAACTATTTTTTTTTTTAATAAAATATTTGCTTTATTATTTGATAATACAAGAAGTGTGTTCTTTTTTATTTTTGTTTCGTAATTCGTTAAAAAATAAAGTAAATTTTTAATAAATATATTGTTTCGTCTTTCGTGTCTTCCGTTCTCTTTCGTTACGTATTCAACCGTATCTACTTCCGGTTGCTTGATTTTTTCCCCCTAGCAGTGATCTTGGACATTACCTAAAAATATACAAATTATTTTCTTGGAGGGGGGGGGTCGTTTTAAAACTGTATCTACCTCAATATTTTCTTTAATTTTCTATTTTTGAGTAATTACCGAGACTCTTAAGACGTGATCCTCTCGTGTCGGGCATTTTTTGTTCAAAAGTAACACTCGGCATTACTTGTTTTTTGTTTGTCTTTTAACTAAATAAACTCTTTAAAATAAGTTGAACCACTAAACCCTTACAAAGCTAGGTAGAAAATAAACACTTAGAGAAATCAATTTTATTTTATTAAAACAACAATAAACATGTTAATTTTATTTTTATTTCGGACTATTAGTCTCATCTTTATTAATTGTTGTTTTTTTTTAATCTTTTTATTGGTTCACAACGTTTCGGCCAACTTCCTCTGGCCTTCGTCAGTTCCTATCCGTCGCGGTTACCACCTGACGAAGGCCAGAGGAAGTTGGCCGAAACGTTGTGAACCAATAAAAAGATTTTAAAAAAACAACAACTAATAAAGATGAGACTAATAGTCCGAAATAAAAATAAAATTAACATATAATGCTCATCTCAAAATAAAAAAATAAAATTTCCAATTAAGGAATAATATATATATATATATAAACAATAAACATTTTAAAAATATTTTTTTTAAATATTATGGGACGTGTATTCTCTTTTAAAAACAATATCTCCTTCAATAACGGTCATAAAATGTGTTTTCAATCGATATTTATTCAATAATGGACCAGTTTTCCTACCTAGCAAAAAGTTTCCTAAATTCAGTATATACATCTTGAATTTAATATCCATAAGGAGTCATAAAAGTGACGTCACAATTATTTTATTAACTATTTAACCCATATCCCGGTGTCGCCTTCGAAAATTTGGGCATTCCGGCATATTTCTCGAGACATTTCATTTTTCATTCTTGCATTACCGCCCCTGTTTTCTAGACGATGTTAGATGATTTGGCGTCCCCGGCGAAACATCTTCCAACAGATATTATGTGGTAATCGTGAAGAAAGACAGAGCCTGTTTCCTCCGTTTGACTATAGGTGGCGTTATTTTCTGTCCACCCAGCTACGGAAGCACAAAATGTGCCACCCGTGAAATAAAAATAAATGTTTTTGTTATATTTTAATTTTAAACATGGTTTTTTTTTTCTTTTTTGCAAACATATTTAAGTTTGGGGTTTTTTCCTCAAACATATTTACGTTTTTTTTTTTTGTTTTTGCAAACATATTTAAGTTTTATTTTTCCAAACATTTACGTGGCTTGTTTTTTTTTTTTTTTTTCAAACATTTAAGTTTTTTTGTTTTTTTTTGCAAGCATAAACTAAATATTTTTGAAATATTTTTCTTTTTGAAAAGTTTGCTTATGCACTTATTGTACCGACCGCGCTATTTTTAAATTGTAGTTTCAAGTAAGATTCAGGTTTTACAATATCCTTTTTCAAATATATATATATATATATATATATATATATATATATATATATATATATATATATATATATATATATATATATATATATATATAAACTACTCGCGGAAAAGGTAAAATAAGTGCAGAAAAGTAAGAAAAAAAGGGAGGGGTCCATAAAAAAAAAGATTTTAAAAAAAAAACGTTGATTTTTTTTTTTTTTAATCATAAGAGCGTAAAAAATACTCGCGGAAAAACGGTTGTACCCATAAATATGTTTAAAAGAAAAATATAGCAAAAACATTTAGTTTATGCTTGCAAAAAAAACAAAAAAAAAAGTAAATGTTTGAAAAAAATAAAACTTATATGTTTGCAAAAACAAAAAAAAACGTAAACATGTTTGAAAAAAAACAAAAAAAAACTTAAATATGTTTGCAAAAAAAACAAAACAAAAAAAAACGTTTAAAATTAAAATATAACCAAAACATTTATTTTTATTTCAAGGGTGGCATTATATACATTTTGTGCTTCCGTAACGGGGTGGACAGACAGTAACGCCACCTATAGTCAAACCGAGGAAACAGGCTCTCTCTTTCTTCACAATTACCTATTATGTATTATAGTATATAATATGTATTATTATTATAATTTATTTATCATTATTTATTATTAACATTTTTATGTGAACAATTCTTACTTTTATTAAAAAAAAAAAAAAAAAAATGCGTAATATTTATTGCTTGTAACTGTTAACTTTCTTTTTCGTGTGAAACATGTTAAAAGTAAATAAACATTTTTCTTCTTTTTTTACCGAAAAGTATCATTCTTACGTTGGACTACTTATACTATTACTACTAATAATAATACTTATACTATTACTACTAATAATAATACTTATACTATTACTACTAATAATAATACTTATACTGCTACTACTACTAATAATAAGCATAATAATAAAACTAATAATTCATCTAAGAATGTGATAAAATTTTTTCAGGTAAAATATCTGTTAGAAGATGAAACATCTTCTAACAGATATTTTACCTTTGGGGACACCAAATCATCTATCACCGTCTAGAAAACAGGGGAAGTAACGCAACATTGAAATGTCTTGATAAATATGCCGGAATGCCAAGATTTGTACTAAATTAATTTAATCGAGATTTCGTCGTCTTAAATGAATTAGTTCTTTAGAGATGCCTGAGTTGCGATTGCTGCGGTAGCAGTGTCAGAAAATCGCCATTAAAATGCGTGATGAAAACTTGAATATTTAGACTTACTATTTTTCGAAGCTTATAACTACTTGGAAAATGTAATTCAAACCCTAATTATTTTTTTTTTCAATAAAAGGAGCAAAGACCAAATTTTAAAATAATATCAGGTTTAATAGCAAAATATGCAATATTTGTTTTTTGTTTTTTTTTAATCGGCTTTCTTTAAAAATGATTTTTAAAAAAATCAACGAATTTTAACTTACTTCGATTATAATATATATATATATATATATATATATATATATATATATATATATATATATATATATAAATTCCAAAAAATCACTTACCTATAAAAAATACTAATCAATGGGTACTTCCATTCTTCATTGTTAAGAATTTATCCATATTTATATTTTATATTCCATGTCCTTTTTAAATAAAATATTTTTTAAGCGAGTATTAAAAAATAGCGCGACTTTAGATGTTTCAGAAGTGTAATAAAGGGAGACAAATCTCTCCTTTTATTCGAGTTAAGAACTACGGTGGCCTATAAGGGCCAGAATTAATCTCCTTTTCTATTGCTGCTGTAAACAGAAATTAGTCATATGGGCCATCGTACCTGAAAAATGATCCCATTTCACTTATCAGTTTTTGCCGATAAAAAAATTCCACTCGACCGATTTTTTTAATTTATTTTTTATTCTCTTAAAAAATATATGAGTTTTTGATTTAATATATTTTATTTCGTCTTTATGGGGGTGACTTTTTTTATAAATAAAAAAAAAAACACTGAATGAAGCAGAAAAAAATGTAGGTATTCAATCTTTTCAGGACAAAATTTTTAAAATGTGAGGTTTCACTTAAAAAAAATCAACGTGGTTTAAAAAAATCAAAACAAAAAAAAGAAAGGGTTTTTATCGTTATTTCCATGGCAAGTGCTCGTCTGAGCTCCAATCTCTCATCCCCCCTCGCCAATCTTTCACGAGAAACACCCGTCTGGCTGAAACTACTGTCAATAATTTTTCCCACTCTTTATCTGTGCCTAAATCCAAACGTAGATCCCATGAGTAGAGTTTCTTTCTCAGAAGTGCACGATTGTGGAACTCTCTTCCATTCGCCTGTTTCCCACCTGACTACAACTTGGATGTCTTCAAATCCAACATAAACAAATTCCTGACAAACCGTCCCTTAAGTAAGACACTCTATCAAAAAAAAAAAAAAAAAAAAAAGTTGTACTTTACAGGTAAATTTGCACAAAACTATTTTTTTTGTTGTTGTTGTTGTCTTAAATTAGATTGTTTTATTTATTGATCTTTTATCTTCAATTTGTGATCTGAGGTGAGAAAATTAATCATTTTCATTTTAATAGACATTTCAAAATGGGGGATGGGTAAATTAAAAATTAAACGTTTGTCTAGAATATTATATTCGGTTTATTGGGAAGAGCATAACATTTCGCATTAAACCTGCCAATAGTGTAAAAATTGAACCAATACAAAAATTTTGATAGACTTTTAAATTGAAAAAAAAAATGAAAAAAATTTAACTCGTAAAATTCAATTCATTTCGTTACGCAAAAAAAATAATAATAAAATGGCTGCATGAGCATTCGCAGGCACTTTGTAAACACTGTTTTTTTTGTTTGTTTGTTTGTTTGTTTGTTTTTTAATAAAAAATAATATTTCTATTATTTTTCCAAAAACTTTAATAAATTATTTTGGAAGTATATTCCATAAAGAAATTAAACAAATCACTTTTAAAAAGAGAAATTACAAGTTTTGTATGTTTTATTCGCAGTTTTGTGTTAAGGGTGTCAAAAATTCCCAAAAAATTCTGACACCTATAGCTGCGGTTTTGATTCAGCTTTTCTAGTCATTAAGAGTGACACCCCGCCATTATTTTTGGTAAAAAAAAAAACGATTATTTTAATCACAGCTAAAAATAACTTATATTCCTCCCTCTCTGCTCTTTCATGCGTTTCATGCGAAAATATATATAAAACACGACTGGAAAAGGTTTATTTCGTCATTAAAGGAAAAAGAAGAAGAAAAGTGGACAGCCCCACTTGTCTGCTGCCTCGGTGTGAGGCGAGACACGTGACGGAGAAAGAAAGAGAAAGGGGAGGGCGGGTGGTGTAACTTTGTTAGACGAATTCAGGCCACTGAACATGTCTGAACACGTCTCTGCTCGTCGTGCCACAAAGAATGAATTTATAAAGAAACAAGTCAACTCCATCAGTCCTTTTCTGGTGGCTTCTAAAACAGTCGGCCTTAATGTACATGTTTGTGAGAATTAGTTGTGTAGGGGTGGGGGTAGATCGGTCTGTCTGAAGAAAGAGACACTTATTTGGTCCTCCCCCACCCATATCGTTCGGAAAACTGACTCTGATTTCAGACTCCTTTTTCTTTTTCTTGTGTGTGTGTGTGTGTGTGTGTGTGTGTGTGTGTGTGTGTGTGTGTGTGTGTGTGTGTGTGTGTGTGTTTACAGCTGCCTCGGCGGGGAATTTTTATCTTCGGTCTCCCAAAATCAACAGAGCTTAGACCATTCCTGCACTGCAGGAATCCTGCAGTGATCCGATCCGGTCTCTGTTGATTTTGCGTTGGGAGCAAAGTTCTGTGCAGTTCTAGGAGGTCCAACCTCCCAGGCTTTGCCTTCTATCTTTGAGAAAGAGTTAGTTTACTGCTAATCGCCTGAGGCGCCCTTCCCGGAGAATGCCGACGAAGCTGCCCAGGCATTTTTTGCATGTCAAAGTGCCCCTCCTCTGGCTTCTCAATCTCACTTTCTGACCCTGGTGTCTAAGTTCTTGCAGTGGGAGAAAACTAAATACCGACTGTAAACGTCCGTCTATCGATCTGTCTCGCTTCAGAATTTACATCGGTAAACACGCATGGACGCATCTTGCTTTGATACGTCCACTATAAATAATACGCACCGTCACATTTAATTGAAAACTGCAAATTTGTTAGCCTGTTACGCTTAAATTTAAATAGCTTTTTTTTTTTTTTTTTAGTCTGCTTACGCTTGTTTGAAATACCATGTTCGTTTGTCTGTCACGCTCGGGTTAAAATACCACTGATTGCGTGCCATGGCTAATGATACACTGCCTGGAAGTATTTCCCTCAAACTCCTGGACAAACAACATGAATTGGAACAGATACATTGCGGCAATTGCTAAGGCTGCTGTGAGAAAGTCTCTCTCTCTCTCTCTCTCTCTCTCTCTCTCTCTCTCTCTCTCTCTCTCTCCCATGCTAAAAGACTACTCTCACCTGAGAGTATACTGTATATCTACAAGGCCACGGTTCGCTCAAGTATGGTTGCACATCTGGGCTGATTATTTATCTGCTACTAGTCTCTCGTTCATAGACATAGGCCCTGCATTATAAACTAAACTCTAACCTCTGTACCATCACGAAACGTGGCATTCCTGTGGTATTTCAATGGCAAGTACTCTGACAAACTCCAAGCACTAGTACCCCCTAGACGAACCCGACAAGCAACAAAATCATACCCCTATAGATCCCTAGATGCCGTAAAGCCTTCTACTAGAATAGCCTTTTTCACTCAGACTGCTGCACTTTGGAATTCCCTCCCGTGCTCCTGCTCCACTGACTTTACTGACATGCAGAAATTCAAGTGTAATGTGAACAGACATCTGGCTGCCCAACTCCATGAATAGTATCCCCGCAAATCTGGTGCGAAATAATAACCCCTCACGACTAAGTGGCTCTGTGCCTTGTTTGAAGTGAAAAGTCAATTAAAAAAAAAAGATTATGAATCGATTCGGGGAATATATTTGTGTTTGTTCGTACAAAAACAAAATGTGGATTTTTCTCATCCCCCCCCCCCCGTTGCAGCAGAATGTGATTTCAACCCGGAAAAGGGGGGGAGTAAGTAGCCCCTAAGTGAGGAGAGAGGATTCTGATCGAGTACAAAAATAGTCGGGAATGGGCCCATTCACATTTATCTGAAGGATGAGATAATGCCTGGAAGAGTGCCCCTCCGAGAACTGAGCAGCAGAACTATACCTCATTTTGATCAAGGAACTGATTAGGACCAATTAATGTACTTTTATAGAACTTTCTTTCTCGTAACACACACACACACACACACATACAAACACACACACACACACATACACACACGCGCACACACACACACACACACACACACACACACAACACACACACACACACAACACACACACAACACACACACACATACACACACACACACACACACACACACACACACGCACACACACACACACGCGCACACACACACACACACGCAAACAAACAACGGTTGTTATTGAATAATCTCCGATAATGACTTGCGTAAGAACTTCTAATAATAATAATAACGACCCCAAGTAACTACAGACTAATAACCTGCTTACCAACCAAAAATCTTAATGGCACAACTGTGCGAACAGATTTACCACTCAACCATCGTGAACTACTGTCTGGGGAACAAAAAGGATGCCGGAAAGGAAGAGGAACCCACGACTTGTCATAAATAGATCAAAAGACCCTGAAGGAGGTAACAAGCAGGGAAAATAACAGCCACGACGTGTATTGGCCACAAGGAAGCCTACAACACGATTCCTCAAGCATGGATAAATGAATGCTTAATAATGTACAAGATATCCGGAAAGATTATTAACATTATTAAGAAACCAATGAAAATATGACGATTGGAACTGACAACTACAGGACAACACCTGACTGATGTAAGAATATAGGAATGGGTCTTTCAAGGCGAATCACAATCACCACTACTGTTTATCATAGCCATGATGCCAGTCAACTACAATACGTTTCTTACAATAAGTTTACAGACTTTTTGTATGGGCACTTTTATTGATAGTACACACATGAAACTTGTTTCCTTCGAAGTAATCTCCTCCCGCTGCAATGCCCTTGTTGTATTGTCCCAACAACTTATGGAAGGCCCGATGAAAGTCCTCTTGTGTGGACATGTCAATGACCCTCGTCACAGCCTCTTTCATCTCTTCAACTGTCTCATAACAATAGTTTATGAGTTTTTCCTTGAGCTTAGAGAATAACCAAAAGTTACAGGGAACAAGGTTTGGACTATAGGGAGGATGAGAAACTGTCTTGATGCCCATCTTGGTCAAATAGTCTCTGACAAGAATGGAGTTGTGAACTGATGTATTTGTGCAAATCTTCTGCATCTTCAGTTCCTCGCAAATAATTGTGTGTACAGTTCCCACACTGACTTCAAACTGTGCATTTATTGAATGTATAGACATACACGACGGTCTTTATCCATGAAATTCTTTATTTGGCCAATAAACTCTGGTGTTCTGACTTCCTTACTCCTCCCACACCTCTCATCATCCCTCACAGACTCCCGGCCTTGAATCTCTTATGCAATTGAATAATTTATGCCTGATTTATGCAAGATAGTCCAAAAGCAATTTGAAGCATTTAATACGTTTCTGTAGCATTTTTCCAAATTTAAAACAGAATTTTATTGCATATCGTTCTTCTAAAGTGTCCTCACGTCCAGATTGCATTTTTAAAATTCGTCAGCTGTGACAATCAAGCTTTAGTAGAGTTTATTCCAATTCCTGTTGTAACTGTTTATTTGAGACTGAAATCATAAAAATTGGTCAGCCAACTCATAAGATGTATAGCAATAATGTACTGAATTTTCAAGAGTCTACGACAATTTTAAATGCCTGTACAAAAAAGTTAGAAAAATTATTATATGCAACTCGTACTTAGGAAATGTAATACCGGATTCAAGTTTACAGACATAGAACAAAGAATAAACCACTTCATGTACATGGATGAGCTGAAACTTAAAAAAAAAAAAGCTGAAAAAGCTAACAAACACAACCATTTAGCCGGGACATTGAAATGGAATTTAAATGGAAAAGTGCCCATTAATAGAGATGAAAACAGGGACACTATAGATATCTGACGACACGGAATTGTCCAATCAAGAGGAGATGAGAGCGCTTGGTGAACATGATACTTAACAAACATTTGGGAGTTATGAGAAGAACAAGGAAACTCTTAGAAACAAAGAATGACAAGAGGAGAGAATCATGAAAATACCTGGTTAAGAAAAGGACACATGAACAGAGAAACAGAAACCCTATTATAAGTTAACTACGACCGCTTAAGATAAATAAATAAATGAATAATAAAATAAAAAAATTAAAAGTAAAAATATTTTTTAGTGTAGGTGTCGGCATCGAATGGCATCACAACAAATAGTCGTGAAGGGCCAAAGAGGATAGAAAGTCAGAGGAGAAGAAATACTGACCAGACCTCAACTGGATGAGTGCAAAGAGGGCTGAGACCTTGAAAAGGCTTGTTGCTAGCCAAATTCTAGTGAAGACCAGCGGTCGCTACCAGCAGGAAGTCAATGGTAAGTGGCTGTTGCGATAACGCAAATTCATTTACAGAGGTTATCAGAAGAGGTATTGGAAATATGGGGAAACTTGTCGCTCAGACTCCAGAAAATACAACCAGATGTTGTCAGTGAAGTATCTCTGATGATGGCTGTGTGAGAACTCCTAGTGAATACAAATAAAAAAAAAAACTTTCAATAAAAATACTCCACATAAAAAATTGACCCTACCTTCAACCCTGACCTCATGTGGAAGCAAGTAAATTTGGACCCTGAAGGACTGTTTCCATCTATATGAATTATTATTAGACTGGGCTAGTGTTCAGGAGAGATGGATACGTTTTATAGTTTCTTCCCTAATTATCTCTTCTTCTCTATATAAATAAAATGAACTCATTTTCCCCCTCCGACTTTGACCTTAATAGGATTAAAAATCATGACATAACATGCAAATGTAAAGCGTACAAACTGTAGCACATTTTCTGAGGTTTGCTATAGGCCTATTACCTCTACAGTTCCTCGACAATGGTACATTCCTATATTTTTCCGGTGAGAGTCCACTGCCAAAATCACTTAGATTCAATGGAAGTTGTAACATCTTTTCTCTCTATTAGATTCCTCCTTTCCCCGCTCCTCATTTACACTGCAGTCTTTTTCCCCTGATTTATGCTTTCTGTTTTTCCCATAACAAAATAAAAAATTTAAAAAATTAAAAAAAAAAAAAACGTGAAAATGCGGAATTGATATTGACCTAATTCACTTTTTAGTTAATTCATCACGTTTTTTTTTGGGGGGGGGGCGCTTTCGCCTCAATGATTAGAGTTCGTGCCCACCCCTCTCGAACTTTTTTGGGATTTTTCAAAACGCGGGCACCGCAGGACCGTTCGTATTGCATCACGTTCATTTTTATAATTGTTTTTGTTTTTTTCACGATTTTCTTTGTTTTTATAATATTTAAACAGGGTTATGACCGCTTTGTTTTCATTTTACCCCCCCCCCCCCAACCACACACGCCTCTTAGACCCCGGGCAACGCCGATACCCCCCGCTAGTATATTATAAAGTCTGCTAAAATGTTAACAATTAAAATAATAATGGAATGGAGTCATCGTAAATATAGATATGGAGGTTATCAGAAACGAATTAAAGAGCTATGGAACTTGTCCAGTGACTACCATACGGCAGAACAAAGAATTACGGATCAAGCAAGACTGATACTCAAAAGAGGCTGGCTCTCAAAACTGGAACTAGCATAAATACAGTGAAAAATAAATGATGAAGTTGAGTATGAAGCACCCCCCACTGGAACTGCATGTGTAGAAACCCCACGTGGAAGCCCCACAAGTAGAAACACCACAGGAGGAGGATCAGCGAAGACGACGCTACAAACGTGGAAATCAGGAACAATGAAGCAAAGCTAATAGAGGATGAAGCAAATGAAATATAAAAAATTATACAGTTCATGAACGAAGAAAAAATAAAACTCCCATTTTTAAGGAATCAATAGCAGAAGAAATTAAAAACAGAAACAGAGAAGGTTAACAAGCTCCTCCCACACATCAAAACAGACACAATCACGGACTTAAACAATATAATTTGCGCAGGCGCCAAGAGAGTAAGTATGAAGTTCAATCAGAAAAACAACGGGGGAAAGATGGATCGACAAAAACCGGATGGGAAATGAGGCTAGAAATCCAAATCAACAAACATAAAAAAGAAACCAAAACGATAAACAGGAAGGAGTGACTAGCAGGGAGACCCTAAACAAGAAACATGAGGAACTGAATCAAAAATATAGCAGCAAAAGAAGGGAGATTGAGACAATATAGATATAAATCTGAACAATGCAAGCAAAACAGGACATTTGAAAACAATGAAAGCCAATTCTATCAAAATGTGAACGGAGGAAAAACAAAAACAGAACGACTAAACTCGAAAGAAACAAAACATTATTGGAGTAAGATGTGGGAAGAATGACGGGATTGCAAAGGAAATGCCGAATGGCTGAAAGACATGAAAGAAGAGTTACAACAAATTGAAGAAGGAAAAGTGAATGAAATCAGCAAGGAAACCCTAAAGAAAACCATAGAAAAATGGCAAACTGAAGAGCACCAGGGCACGACGTGATACACGCATACTGGTTTTAAAAACTCACAACATTACACAAAAGGCTAGCTCAAAACCCGAGAAGATGTATACAAGAAACAAACGTGCCAGATTGGGTAACAAAAGGTAGAACCACACTGATACAGAAGGACGGAGAAAGGAACCGCCCCTAGCAACTATAGGCATATCATGTGCTTACCCACTATGTGGAAAATACTAACAGCAAAACTGAGAGAACAAATCTACCACTCCCTGAATAATCGTGGGCTTCTCCACAGGGAAAAAGAGGAACATATGATCTGCTATATATAGATCAAAAGATCTTGAAAGGGGTAAAAAGAAAGAGAAAGAATTTAGCCATGGCATGGATCGACCACAAAAAGCATACAATAGGATCCCCCAAGCATGGATAATAGAATGCCTAAAAATGTATAAAATGCAAAACAGGATCATCAACATGATTGAAAATGCGATGAGAACATGGAGACTACAACCGACAGCTGATGGACAAGACATAACAGAAATTAACATACATTACGCATCTTCCAATGAGATTCACTATCACCATCACAATTACTGAATAGTATACTAAGAAAGTGCCAAGCCGGATACAAGTTCTCTAATGCAGAGCAAAAAATGAACCACCTGATGTACATGAATGACCTGAAACTTTTTGCAAGGACTGAAAAGGAACGAGAGACACTAATAAACGCTACCAGGATCTTCAGCCAGGATATCCAAATGAAGTTTAGTATGGAAAGGTGCATACTACTAGTTATAAGAAAGGATAAAATGGAGACGACAGACGGCATAGAACTACACAAGATGAGGGCACGGAGAACAATACGCTTATAAATACTTGGGAGTTCTGGAAGCAGACACCATTAAAGCAACAGAAATGAATGAGAGAATTGGAAAGGAATACCTCAGAAGAACAAGAAACCTCTTAGAAACTAAATTATATAGCAGAAACCGAATAAAAGGTATAAATACATGGACAGTATCACTAGTAAGATACTCTGGACTGTTCATAAGGTGGACTAAAGAAGTGAGACAACTCGATCAAAAGACCAGGAAACTCATAACCATGTACAACACAATACACCCAAAGGACGATGTCGACTGACTCCACGTGAAAAGGAAAGATGGCAGGAGAGGACTAGTTTGTATAGAAGACTGTGGATGACACAAAAAAGAATTAGGAAAATACATAATGCAAAACACTGAAAGGATAATTATGGCAGCAAGAGACACGGAAAAGAATCAAGAAAACAAAAAGCAGAGAGACAAAGGATAAGACGAGAAAAGAAAAATGGGGAGAGAAACAATTACACGGAAGATTCATAAGGATGACAAAAGGTGAGAATAACGAAAACACTTGGACATGGATGAGAAAAGGATACGTAAACTGAAAAACTGAATCCCTATTAACTGCAGCACAAGATAACTCGATAAGAAGTAATCACATCAAAGCAAAGATCGACAAAACAGAAGATAACAGCCAATGCAGACTCTGTTGACAAAAAGACGAAACGATAAGCCATATAGTAAGCGAATGTAGCAAACTGGCCCAAAAGGAATACAAGAATAGGCATGACTAAGTGAGAAGGGCAGTATACTTTGGATTATGCAAGCAACTGCATCTCGAACGCAGAGACAAATGGTACAATCATAAGCTGCCAACAGTACTTGAAAACGAGAATCACAAAATCCTATGGGACATGGACATATAAACAGATAAACCCATCCAAGCTGGAAGACCTGATATCGTAATAATTAACAAGAAGGAAAAGTCCTATCAAATCTTTGCTGACTTTGCTGTTCTAGCTGACCATAGGATGAATATGTCAGAAAAGGAGAAACGGAACAAATGCACAGAGCTAGCCAGAAAACTAAAAGGGATATGGATGATGAAGAAAATTAACATAATACCTGTAATAATAGGAGCATTAGGAACAATTCTGAGAAACTTTGAAAAAAAAAAAAAAAAGAATGGGAGAAATTGGAATCGGAGGAATGGCTGGAAAGATACAACGAATAACAATAATGAAAACAGCTGAAATATTTTAGGAGAATACTTGATTGCGAAGACTAATACACATGAACCACATGCGCGAGACACAAACTGCTGTAGAGGCAAAATATGAAGAAGCATTACATGGGACCAACAACATTGAAGCTGCATATCTACAAGTTCGCTATCCCCTCCCACATTCCTCTATCACCCCATCAAATAAGAGTGGTGTCAAATAGACGAGAAGGGTCAAGGAGGGTGGAAAGATGGGGGAGGGAGCGCTGACCAAACCTCCGCTGGACAAGTGCGAAGAAAATTGGGACGTTGGGGAGGTTTATTGCCACTCAAATTCCAGTGGCGATCAATGGCCGCTGCCAGCAAGAAATCAATAGTAAATAGCTGCTGCGATAACGCAAATTTATTTGCAAATGTTATCGAGAGTACTGGAAATCCGAGGAGACTTGTTGTCACTCAACTTGCAGGGAACACCACAGGTTGTTTTCAAAGAGAGATCTTTGATGACCTGTGTGAAAGCTCCTTATGAGCCAATAATAATAATAATAATAATAATAATAATAATAATAATAATAATAATAATACCCTCCATCCACATAAAAAGATGGGGATTGCCATCAACAGGCACTATACTAAAGAGTTGAAGAGGATCAAATAGGATGGAAAGACCGATGAGAGAAAGCACTAGTACGACCTCTGCTGGATAAGTGAGAATGGGACTGGGACTTTGAGGAAGCTTATTGCCACCTAAATTTCAGCGAGAAATCAATGGTAAGCGGCTGATACGATAACGCAAATTTATCTGCAAAGGTTACCGATAGAGATGGAGAGTACTGGAAATATGGGGAGACTTGTTTCGCTCAGATTCAAGAGAACGCCGCAGGTTGTTTTTAAAGAGAAATCTTTACTGATGGCATGTCTGAAGACGCCTAGTGAGTCAGCAACAACGACGACAACAACAACAACAACAACAACAGCAGAAGCAGCAGCAACAACAACAACAACAACAACAACAACAACAACAGCAGCAGCAGCAGCAGCAACAACAACAACAACAACAACAATAACAATAATAATAATAATAATAATAATAATAATAATAAGCATCTTCCGCTTGATGCGGATTGCGAATCCACGTGACTTATTTTCGCCATTCCTTGGTTGATGGACACTCAACTATTGAGAGATCCCCCTCCCCCCCAAAAAAATTCTCTCCACCTTCTCCTTGGCTTTCCTCTGCTTCATTTAATAAAATCAAGGCCAAATAAAACTACTTGGTGGATATCAATTAAATAAACTTTTACTGTAACAGTTGTCGACATCCTTTTGATTTTAGAATAGTGCTGTGTTTTTGGAAAGCCGCTCAAACCAGCCCAGTTCTGTGTTTAATGTTGTCTCGTGATCACTGGAGAAAGTCAGTTTATGCCCTAAATAAATAAATTGGGTGACCTGTTTGATGGGTTTACTGTGAATAGTCATGTTTAGGTTAAACTGTGATTTAGCTGTAGACATACATTCTGTTTTCTCTAGGTTTATTTCTAATCCTCTCTCTTTGCATTCTTTGCTAATATATTGACACAAACTTGAAATTTATGTGTGCATTCATTAACAAGAGCGATGTCATCAGTCTCCTACTCCTCCTCTTCCTCCTCCTCCTCTGCTTCTTCTTTTTATTATTATTATTATTATTATTATTATTATTATTATTATTATTATTATTATTATTATTATTAGCTCACAAGGAGCTTTCACATAGGTTATCAAGGATCTCTCCTTAAAAACAGCCTGCCTGCGGTGTTTCCTGGAAGCTGAGTGATAAGCCTCCCCAGATTTCCAGTACTTTCCACCTCTTTCGATAACATTTGCAAATAAATTTGCGTTATCGCAGCAGCCACTTACCATTGATTTCTCGTTGGCAGCAGCTATTAGTCTTCACTGGAATTTGAGTGGCAATAAGCCTCCCCAAGGTCCCAGTTCTCTTCGCACTCATCCAGCGGAGATCTGGTCAGTGCTCTGTTGTCGATCTTTCCTTCCTCCTTGACTCTACTTGGCTGTTTGGTCTCACTTTTTATTATTATTGGCTCACATGGAGCTTTCACACAAGTCAACAAACGATCTGATTGGAAACCTGTGGTGTTCTCTGGAAGCTGAGTGACAACAAGTCTCCCTAGACGTCCAGCTCTCTCCACCTCCTTCGATAGCATTTGCAAATGAATTTGCATCATCGCCTCTTACCATTGATTTCTCACTAGCAATGGCCATTGGTTTATACTGGAATCTGAGTGGCACTCAGCCTCCCCAAGGTCCCAGTTATCTTTGCGCTTGTCCAGCCGAGGTCTGGCTTGCACTCTCTCCTCGGTCTTTCAGTCCTTCTTGACCCTTCTCGGCTCTTTGGTATCACTTTTTTATTGGGGGGGGGGAGCGGTGATGAAACAATGGGGGGATGCATGATGGGAGTGTAGAACTTGTAGATATGCAGCTTCGGTGTTCTTCATTCCCTGTAACGCTTATTCGTTATATTGTCGTCTTGTATTATTCTCTGTATTCAAGGGTTTTCCTTAATATTTCAGTCGTTTTCATTATCGTTAGTCGTTGTACTTTTGCAGTTATTCCTCTGATTCCAATTTCTGACATTCTTTTTTCAACGTTTTTCCGAATTGTTCCTAGTGCTCCTATTATTATCGGTACTATTTTTATTTTCTTCCTCATCCAAACCCCTTTTAACTCTCTGGCTAGCTCTGTGTATTTGTTTCGTTTCTCCTTTTCTTTCATACTCACCCTGTGGTCAGCTGGGACAGCAACGTCTATGATTAGGATTTTTCTTTCTTGTTAATTATTACGACATCTGGTCTTCTTGCTTGGATGGGTTTGTCCGTCTGTGTGTCCATGTCCCATAGGATTTTGTGGTTCTCGTTTTCGAGTGCTGTTGAAGGTTTATGCTTGTACCATTTGTCTGTACGCTCAAAATGCAGCCGTTTGCACAATTCCCAGCGCACCGCCCTCCCCACATGGTCATGCCTGTTTTTGTATTCCTTTTGGGCCAGTTTGCTGCATTCACTTACTATATAGTTTATCGTTTCGTCTCTTTGTCCACATAGTCTGCATTTGCTGCTTTCTCGTGTTTTATTGATCCTTGCTTTGATATGGTTGGTTCTTATCGAGTTATCTTGTGCTGCGGTTATTAGAGATTCAATTCCTCGGTTTATATGTCCTTTTCGCATCCATGTCCAGGTGTTTTCGTTATTCTCACCTTTTGTCATTCTTATGAATTTTCCGTGGAGTTGTTTCTCTTCCCATTTCTCTTTTCTCGTTTTGTCGTTTGTCTCTCTGTTTTCTGTTTTATTGTTTTTTTTTCAATGTCTCTCGCTGCCATAATTATCCTTTCAGTGTTTTGCATTATGTATTTTTCTAGTTCTTTTTTCGTGTCCTTCACACAGTCTTCTATACAGATCAGTCCTCTCCCGCCGTAATTCCTTTTCACGTAGAGTCTGTCATTATCGTCCTTTGGATGTAGTGCATTATACATGGTCATGAGTTTCCTGGTTTTCTGGTCGAGTTGTCTCAGTTCTTCTTTTGTCCACCCTATAAACGGTCCAGAATATTATTATTATTATTATTATTATTATTATTATTATTATTATTATTATTATTATTATTATTTACTCAAATAATAATAATAATAATAATAATAATAATAATAATAATAATAATAATAATAATAATAATAATAAACATTAACCAGTAATTTGATTGCTGCGATACAGAAAGACCACAACGACAGGAAATCAAGAAAACTGTAACCGCAAAATCATAAGTTAACTACGACCGCTTCCCCTAAAAAATGGTGGCGTCTACGTCAGTTAGCGCTACACTAAAAATCGTGAAAGTCCAGGAGAATTGAAAAGAGAAATAGTACAAACCAGACCTCCACTAGAAGAGTACGGAGAATACTGGGACCTTGAAGAGGCCTTTTGTCCCCCCCCTAAACCTCAGGAAATACCAATAGATGTTGCCAGCGATAAATTAATGGCAAGTGGCTGTTGCGATAACGTAAAGTTATCTGCACCGGATAAAGAAAGAGATGGAGAGCACTGAAAATTTGTGGAGACTTGCTGTCAAGCAGATTCTAGGAACCACCACAGATTTTTGCCCGTGAATGATCTTTAGTGATGCCCCGTGTTAGAACGCATAGTGAATGAATAATAATGATAATAAACGAAAAGAGTTTTGGTACATGCAACTGTTTTTCTTTTCTTTTTTTCCTTTTTCTTTTCTTTTTCTTTTTTTCTTTTCTATTCTGTTCTTTTTTCTTTCTTTCCTTTTTCTTTCTCTTCTTTCTTTTCTTTTTTCTTTTTTTCTTTTTCTTTTCTTTCTTTTTTTCTGTTTTTCTTTCTTTTTTTACTTTTTTTTTTTTGTTTAAATTAAACCATTTAAAAGAATCCAAACAAGAAAAGTGTGCTTATATTTATTAGACTGGACTAGGGTTACGGAGAGTTTCAGGAAATATTAGGTTATTAGGTTATTTGCGTTGAAATAAGCCGAAGAAAGAAAACAAAGAAAATTGTGTTCGATCTCGTGATCTGGTCTCGTGATTTCTGTGATCAAAAGAAGTGAAAACAGAAAAACTACAAAACTAAACTCACTCACTCTCTCTCTCTCTCTCTCTCTCTCTCTCTCTCTCTCTATATATATATATATATATATATATATATATATATATATATATATATATATATATATATATATATATATATAATCCAAATAAAAATAATTAGTTCATTGCAAAATGAATGCCGATGCTCAAAATGTATAAACATTTTGACCCCCTCCCTTTACTTAAAAATTCACGAAAAATCAGGAAAGTAACCAATTTTAAGGAAATTTTCAGTATTTATCAAATAATGATCACGGAATATAATGAACTAATTATTTTTGTTTACATCTGAATGGAAATGTATTATTTTGTTTAAACAAAAAATACCTTTACTAAAGTTATAATTTTCAGTAGTAAATAAAAAACGCAAGAATTTATTTTTGCTTTTTTTATATAGAAATAAAGCATCGTAATTTGTAACAATAAAAAAAAAAATACAGGAATATTACGAAAAAGGCCCCTAATGTCCGTATTAATGAATTCAATATAACTCGAAGAAAAATTAATTTCTCGAACTACCGAATTTAGCATTGTTTATTTAATATTTTCACACATCCACAAACAAACAAAAAATTATAATAGCAAAAATATTTCTACTTTTTTTTTTTAAATTACAGATTTCGCATAAATTTTATATGTAAGATTTTAATAATTTCCTTGCTCGCAAGAATGTCAAACTTTCGGCGTAACATAATTTTTATATAATATCGAACAATAATTAAAAATAAATAATTTAAAAACAGGAACATAAAAAATAATCAAATTAAAAAATGATAAAATTTGATACAAACGTTCAGAATAAAAATGTATGGATGCACATCTGGGGGGGGGAAGAAATCTGACACCCCTACCTCCTTTTACTATCATGACTTCATTTTGAAACAGCGTTTCGATTGGCTGAAATTTTGGGCCTCCTTATAATCGTGTTTACATTTTTTTAGTTTGTTGCATTTTTTGGCGAACGGTAAATTACTTGCTTTTTGAGGGCTAATTAAGTTTTTTTTTTTTTTGTTTTTTTTTTTTTTGCACAAACAAGGTGTTTTTTGTTTATTTTGTTTAATTCAATATCTTATGACTTTACTTTACTAATTATCTTTGAAATAGACCCAGAAAAGTAATATTTATCTTTTAAAGGATGTTTACAATGAATTTATTTAACTTCAAAATTTAACTGAATTGGTTAGCTCGCCATGAAAACATATTTCATAACTTTTTTCATATGTACAAATATTTTTTCCTTTAGGAAATTAACTTTATCCTCTAATCTTTCAAATACAATCCAAAAGTAGTCGGAAACTTACAAAAAAATTTATGATAAATCGACTTTCAAAACTAGGTCTCCCTATTTTTGCCTGTCCATTTTGCCCATACCTATATATATATATATATATATATATATATATATATATATATATATATATATATATATATATATATATATATATATATATGCTCCCTATCTTCGGTTGAGCATTTGCGAAGTGTTATACAAATTACCGTTAGCGTATGAAGCGATGCTCTTTGTGTAAACAAACTGAGCTTAGGTACATTGGACAATAGTAGTAGTTGCTTGTCTAGCCGCACTGATGAGCTGTGAAACAGCGAAACAGTACTGTATGTGGATGACTATATAATCTGAGGTTATTGTTTTCCAGAGGTTAAGTAACTAATCAAGCTTATATGAAAATATCAGGTCTTCATCGTCCCAAGGATGTGTGTGTGTGTGTATGTGTGTGTGTGTGTGTGTGTGTGTGTGTGAGAGAGAGAGAGAGAGAGAGAGAGGGGGACACAATTTAAGACTGTAGATTGTATTTTACATGAATTTAGTGTTCGACATGGTACTGAAATAAGAAATATTAGATAATACGAAATGTTAATAGTATCCTGTCGAACACTAAATTCATGCAAAATATAATTTACAGTCTTAAATTGTGTTCTATGACAAGCTCTATTTCCTACCTTGGTTATTTGAGCTTCTTTTTTTTATCTGGTTAGGATTACCATATAAATATTAATATTTACAGAAGTTTTTGGCTTATAAACTTAATTTTTACTTCGTGATATATATATATATATATATATATATATAGTCATCCACATACAGTACTGTTTCGCTGTTTCACAGCTCATCAGTGCGGCTATATATATATATATATATATATATATATATATATATATATATATATATATATATATATATATATATTCTCACCCCAAACAAGGCACAATGCCACTTTGATTTGGGGGGAGGGGAGCTACCATCAGGGACATAAGTTGCAGTGATACTATGAAGGGAGTTGAGCAGCAAGATATCTGTTCACATTACACTTGAACTTCTGCATGTCAATACAGTTGAGGAAGCAGGAACCTGGAAGGGAATTCCAAAGTCTAGCAGTTCAGGGGAAGAAACTATTAGAGTAAAAGGCTTTCTTACATCTAGGGATCTCTACTGAGTAGAGGTGGAACTTTGCTGCTTGTCGGGTTTGTCGGGGTTGTTTACGTCGAGGATGTACAAGAGCATCCACCATTAAAATACTTATAAAACAGGCAGAGGGATGCAACATTTCGTCGATGGGACAAATGTTGAAGCTTAAAGTTGAAGTTCGGGACTTATCAGGTTGGCGACTCTCTTTTGAATCCTGTACAGGAGTGAGAGACTAGTACAAAAAAGAAAGTCCGCACTTGTTATTTTTTCCAAAACCGCAAATTTAAGCTAAATTGATTGTAATTGTTTAAACAACCTCAGGCGATTCCTCAGGAATTTGTTTATGTTGGACTTGAAGACATCCAAGTTGTAGTCAGGTAGGAAACAGGCAAACGGAAGAGAGTTCCACAGGCGTGCACTTCTAAGAAAGAACCTTTGTTCATGGAATCTACGTTTTGATTTAGGCACAGATAAAGAGTGGGGGAAATTACTGACAGTGGTTTCAGCTAGACGGGTGTTTTTTCGTGAAAGATGTGCGAGGGGGACCAGAGTTGTGAGCTCGAACGAGCACTTGCCATGGAAATAACGATAAAACAAAGACAGGCTCGCAACGTTTCTTCTCTAATCGCAAAATATCCCACTTTTAGCATCTCTAATCGTAATTGTTGATGTTCCTAGGTTATACAATGTAACATTTAGTCCATATACATCGAGTCTCTCTTAGTGATCGTCAGGAGCTCATTAATCTCCACCTTTCTGGTTTATTCAGCCGAGAAATCGGTCGCAGATTGAAATGAGATGAGAGAACTGTACGAATGACTGTGCAAAAGAACGAAAACATCGGCAGTGTTTGTGGTGACGTCGCTAAATCTGGTCGTCCTAGAGTTATCAAGATCCGCAGCCACAGAAAGATCTAAAACGCCTCCCCAAATCCAACAACAGAGCAATCTTGTTAAAAAGTGCTCTCTTTCTACAGTTAAGAAAAGATTGAAGGAATTTAATTTGCGAGGCTGTGTTCCAAAATGCAAGCCAACGTTTTCTGTAAAGAACAGAAAGCGCCGTTTGGACTTTGTCAGATGCAATGAAGATCATGACTTTTCATATTGGTCGAAAATGATTTTTAGCGACGGACACAAGTTCAATAGGATAGGAAGTTATGGTAGGCAGTACGTCCGTCGAAGGAAGGACGAAGAATTTAATCCTAGGTGCACAGTTTCAACGCAGCAAGGTGGTGGAAGTTCAGGTTTGGTGTGGGCGTTATTAGTGCTAATGGTCCAAGGCCTATAGGTCGCTTGCAAAATCGAATTAATTCGACCAAGTACATTAATACGTTGACTGGGTATTTTCTACCCCACTTTGGCTGGAATTTGGATGATAATTCTTATATCGCATATCCCTCCATATTTCATGAATAAACGAGAAACCAGCAGGAGCAGCGACGGGAACAATAATGGCGACGCTCGCTAAGACAAAGCCCGTTCGTCGATACACTGAAAATGAACACACTAACACACACGACAACTTCAAATCCCATTTTTTATGTTCACATATCAACGGAATAACTCGCACCTCACTCCAACAAAGAAAACCGTCAGAGGAAGCCGTATATCAAAAGAAACCCCAAAATGCAAAGCACAAACATCACAGCAAATGCAACTCCTGCAGCATATAAACACGAATAATTATTTCACGAAACACTGCAACATTACAACACCCACTAGAACACATACACAACTTTCTTAGCTTCAAATCGATATAACACGTATACAAACATCAAACAGACGACTCTCTACAATACATTAAAACACAAAAAATAACAAACACAAATAAAAAGTGAAAAAATAAAAGCCCTATTTTGCCTACTACTACGTCTGCATCGCGAGTATAAAAATTTCAGCTTTTTCGACAAGCAAACAGATCGACCCCTACGTGGCAAGCTGTGAATCTTGCTCCGTCAGCAGCAGTTAACCCCTCGCCAGCGACACCAGCTACTGAAATTACTGCGCCTCCGCACTGAAATTACTACGCCTCCGCACTGAAATTACTACGCCATCAAATTATCCCGACACACAAAACAGTTCGTTTCACGATCGTTTAAACTTTAAATAAAACGTTTAAACTCAACCTTTTCGTTTGTCACTTTCTTGCTTTCCATACGCTCAGTTTTGTAATGTAACATAATCTTATTTTCATGCAGGACAATGCTCCCACATGCAGCTGGCAATGTCAAGAGGTTCTTTAAAGAGTATGATGTTCCGTATTTGGATTGGCCTTCACAATCTCCAGACCTCAATCTTATCAAAAACGTTTGACATTATATAAAGTAACAGCTACGCAAGGATAAAATTTCAAATCTGGAAGAACTTTGGACACAAATTAAAGAGAAGTGGGATGTCCTTTCACCGATGTATTGTCGCAGATTAATTCAAGAGAATGCTCCAAATTTTGAAGATTGTCAAATTGCAGAAGAGCTATGCTACTAAATATTAACTAGTCCATTGTTTTCATGTTGCATCTGTGGTGCATTAATCTTCTAAAGTTACATCTAAGAATTTTCCACTGTGCGAAGTTGCTTTTTTCCTTCTCGATTCGAAGTTATTTTTGTAATTGATGTGAACACAAGGATACTTCAATTAAAAGTCAAATATGAACAGATAAAATTATAGAGGAATAAAAGGCGAATCAAATGATGTATAAGTTTGTTTAAGCAGTTACAATCAATTTGGCCAAGATCAAAGTGTAGTATCTGTTCTTCAGATGCGGCACTTCCATTTCTTGTTCTCTTTCAGTGGAGGAGAAATCCTTCACGAATGAGACAATTTTTATTTTTGTACCTTTTCTCCACGCTAAAAAACGACCCTGGTGTCTAACTCTGTCCCGTGGGGAGGCATTGTAAATAGGTACAATCAATTTAACTTGAATTTGCGGTTTTTGAAAAAATGAAAAGTGCAGACTTTCTTTTTGGCTGCACTGTATATGCATACATGATAACACGCAATGCATATATATATATATATATATATATATATATATATATATATATATATATATATATATATATATATCACACACATACACACACTAGTGTCTTTCTTGAGGTTTTACATTTGGATTTTACCGTCACTGGATTTTTTATTTTCCACCAGACTATCCATTAATGTGTAATCACCTTTTTCTTCACTATATTCCCTCTGCTTCACTTTTTTTTATTTTCAAGTAAGATCTTTGACTTACTTGTTGTTTCATCAAATACTTCTGTATGCAAAATCCGATCCCGCATTTTGCTAATTCCTACCCTCTGATGAGAAGGAAAGTATTTCTTCGAAACTCCGCGGATTAAGGACTATCCATTTATCTAGTGTTTCTTTTTCAGATTAAATATGTTTTTAACTTATTTCAAAGTGTTTTTTTAACATATTTTATTAACTGTTTGCTCATATATATATATATATATATATATATATATATATATATATATATATATATATAAAAGTGAACGTGTCTGCCTGTCTGTCTGTGTGTCTGTCTGTCTGTGTACATTTCCCTACGCAATAACTCTGTCAACTTTTAGTCTATAGACTCGAAATTTGAAATACCGGGTACTGAGATTTGGGAAAATCGATGTGACGGGTGTCAGCCAGAAATTTGGCTGTTAAGGGGTCAAATTTCAACGATTTGACCTTTAAGAACTCTACCAAACTCCTCCGACAATTTTGGGTCTAGACACTTGAAATTTTAGATATAGGTTCCTTGAACCTGGATCTAACTTAATAAAGTGATTTGAGCCCGAAACAATAAATTTTAAGGGGTCATAATAGGGGTCAAAGTTTTAAAAAATTAACCATTTTTTTTGTTTTTTTGTTTTTTTTTTCACAGCATACACCTCCAAACACCCGAGCAACGCCGGGCACCCCTGCTAGTATATATATATATATATATATATATATATATACACGACATAATCGCGTTGACACACCGGTTCTCGTCAGATCACCGAAGTTAACTAACGTTGAGCTTTGTTAGTACCAGATGGGTGACCATTTGGGAATTCTAGGCGCTGTATGTGCTCTCCGCTTATCTCGGCATTTGTTTCCAGTCGCCTTGTACATACACTTCACTTGCCACAGGTATTTTACAATGTCGACTCAGGAGAGGTGTGGTTGGAGATTGCGCACCTCCTGCCCCAAAAATTTCACGCGCAGGCACCCCTTCCTTCGTGGGTATCCATAGTCTGTTAAAGATTGAAGGAGCCTACACACACACACACACACACACACACACACACATATATATATATATATATATATATATATATATATATATATATATATATATATATATATATATATATATATATATATATATATATATATATATATTGTTGTGCGGAGCGTATTTTATTGCTTCGAAAGAAGAGGCAAGAAATGTATACACGAGACGCCGAGCACGCGCTTCCGATCCAATTGAACACGTGACCCATTTAAAGCATTAGATGCGTCTAAGATTCGCTAAAAGAGATTTTGTCTGCCAACTGTTAATTGGTTGATCGGTCACGTATATTTAAAGTGACCCCCCCCCCTGCGAAATGTGTGGAATAAATGAACGTATTACTTGAGATACGTCTTTGAATTTCTATGAAAAGTTATATCTGTTCGGTGGTCTGTCACACTTTACTATCAAATATGTTCTTTTTCTTTGTGTCGGGATTAAGTTTGAAATTGCACTTTCGTGGGATTGTACCGCTTAATTTTAAACGTGTTTTCGCTGGTCTGCCACGCTGAAGCATATTTCGTGTTTCTTTAATTTTGAAGTTTGAATTTTAGGTGCTTGTACAGAATCCACCCTTTTGCAAAATAATATATATATATTTGTGATGTACATATTCGTGACGTCAGGTAAATTGATCAAGTAGTTTGTTGGGGATTTGCATAATTAATTCCCCCGAACAATAAATGAAAAAAAAAAAAATGCACAATAGATAATGTAAAATAAACGTTTGTTTATTTATGTTAAAAGGAAAGAAATTACTGTGTGTGTGTGTGTGTGTGTGTGTGTGTGCGTGTGCGCGCGCACGCGCGCGCGCGTGTGTGACTTGGAAAGATAAAATAAGAAACAGCACAAGTTTTGGTACTTGTACAGTTTAGTCAAGACATTAAAATATGAAAATACCGAAAAAAGTTTTAATTGTATGTATCCGTTATAGAACGAAATTCTCCGAAAAAAAAATTTCACTTAATTTCAACAAGTATTTTTTTTTTACACGTTTTTATGAGAGCGCGTTGAAGGCAGCCATCTTGGATTAAAAAAAAAAAATTGTTTGAATTTTAGAAATGCCAAAGGGAGACAACTCCAGTTAAAGCGCTGACACCCCTTCCCATCTTTAATACTAGCTTTTCTTCCTACCTCGAACATATTGCTCGGTATCATAACAAATTGTTTTTTCACTGTAAAAAAAAAAACTACTTGATGAAATTAAGTGAATTTTTTTTTTTTCGAAGAACTTCGTCCCATAACGGGTACATACAATTTAAACTTTTTTCGATATTTTCATTTTTTAATGTCTTGACTAAACTGTACAAGTACCCAAGTTTTATTTTTATACAGAAAATCAAATTTTATGTCTAAACTATGAGCGACGATCCGGCGACAACATCTTGAAAACAAATTAAAGAAACAAGAAAGATAACTCAAACTCGAGATTTTAGAAGTCGTTCTTAACATGGGAAGAAAGGTATTCGAAAAATTTAAATTCGCTTTAAAATTATTTTCAGCGCTTCTACAGAATTAGGACGAGATGTTGTAGGCGATAAAAATATTAAAAAAAAAAACAATGGTTTCAACTTATGTTTTTTTTTAATCAATTCTAATAAGTTACAATGTTAGCTTCCAATTATGCAGTCGAAATTATCTGAATATTACTGAATTATTAGTGTTAGTAGGTGAAAAATTACCGTCATCTTGTTTAAATCAAAACGGGGAAATTACCTCCCTCTTGTGTCTTACAATCGTTTTCATCAAATTTTATTTTTATTTTCTTTAATAAATAATTTTCTACCTTATCGATTTTCGTAATTTTTTGGATAAAATCATCTTTAAAATACGAGGAAAACGTATTGTTTTCATGTGAAATTCAGTATTACGATTTACGAAATTTCGTCCCAATAGTGTAGAAGCGCCTTATTTTCTTTATGAAAATAAAACTACCTGATCGATTTGTGTGATTTTTGCTGTGAGATATTTTCTTTTCGTCAAAGATACGCACATCATACAGATTTTTAGTTTTTAATTTTTGTTTTTTCATGGATGAGCGCCAATATTTAAAAAAAAATGCAAAAATATATCAAATAAATTTAACAAAAATAGATTTAAAAAATAAAAAAATAATAACAAATGAATTTAATTGAACAAAAATAATTTTGAAATAAGCAAAAATAAATTAAAGCACAAAGAAAAATAGATTACAAATAAAAATAAATAAAAAAAATAAATTTAACAAAACAAAGGTAAATAAGGAATTATAGAAAAATAAACTAAAAATTAAAAATAAATTTTGAACTAAATTTAAAGAATAAAAAATAAAAAATGACAACAATAGAATTAGGAATCAAACAAAAAAATAGATTAGAAATTTCAAAATTAAATTTCAAAATAAACTAAAAATGAAACAAAATATTAAAATAAATTTTAAATAAATGAATTTAAAAATAAACAAACATAAATTTTTAAATAAATAACTTGAAACATAAACAAAATATGAATTTAAAAATAAATATTTTTTTAAATAAGCAGAAATAAATTTTTTAAATAAATAAATGGAAAAATAAGCAAAAATGAATTTATAAATAAATAAATGTAAAAAAAAACAAATAATAAATTTTAAAATATTAAATTGAAAAAACAAACAATAAATTTAAAAATAAAAAATGCAATAACTAAACAAAATAAATTTTTAAAATAAACAAATTTTTTTTAAATAAATAAATCAAATAAATAAAAAAAATAATTTTAAAAGTAAATGTAACAAGCAAATTAAATTTATTTTAAAACATAAGTTGGCGGACGTGGTCGAGAGTGTGTACCTCTCTAAATTCCATAATTTTCACTTTTTTTTTTACTTGCTTCCTGTTAATATCGATTACAGACTTAAGTTTCAGGTTATAAAAAACAATTATTTTTTTTTATAACTTTTCACATGAGGGTTAATTTTCAATTAGTACGTTGTAATAAATTGAAGACGAAATTTGTGACCACGATGAAAAAAAAATGGCTACTCTCTCTGATGTGACGGGAAGGTAGGGGTTAGAACGGAGGGGTAAAAAAAAGGAAGATTTCTTTACCCCTCCCGGGCCTCCCCCTCTAATCTATTATATCTCTCTCTCTCTCTTCTCTCTCTCTCTCTCTCTCTCTCTCTTTCATCTATGTGTATATCCATGTCATTCATGTATGTATTTATCTATCTATTCATCGTGGTCACAAATTCCGTGTTCAATTTAGTATAACGTTATAATTGAAAATTGAACCCCCACGTAAAAGTTATGAAAATTTTTTTCCAATTTATTTTATAATCTAAAACTTAAGTCTGTAACCGATAATATTAACAGGAAAAAAGTAAACAAAAAAAAAGAAAAGAAAAGAAATGTGAAAATTGTGTAATTTAGAAGGGGGAGGGGGCACTCTCGACAACGTCCGCCCATAAATTAATTAAAAAAATAAACATAAATTTAAAAATAAATAAATGTAATAACTAAAAATAAATGTTAAAAGTGGACAAAAATATAAACGCAGGTGAAACATGTTTTTAAAAAGCTTTTTTTTTTTTTATCTTTTATGCATTAATTTGATGCGGAAGAATAATTTTGTGTTGATTTAGAAAAATTAAATCACGTGTCAAAACGATGTCTATTATTTGTTTGTTTGTTTGTTTGTTTGTTTGTTTATCTAACCTGACAGTTTCGGATTATGACTACCTTCCCCCAAGCGTTTATTGACTTTTCTTTCTTTTAAAAGCTAAAGAAAATCGCATCGAAGTCCTTTTGTCAAGGGAGGTTATCAACGGACACTCCCTTTTTAACAAAACGGATCGTGTTAGCGTCAATTTCGCTTTTCCATAGTTGTCGGGAGCGTATTGAATATCATCGGCCTATACATTATATGCCTATGTATGTGCGTGTGCACGCGCGTGCGCGTGTGTGTGTGTGTGAGAGAGATTGTGTGTGTGTGTGTGTATGTGTGTGAGAGAGAGAGAGAGAGAGAGAGATGGTGTGTGTGTGTGCGCGTGCGTGTGTGTGTGCGCGCGTGTGTGTGTAAAAGAGAGAGAATGTGTGGGTGCGTGTGTAAAAGACAGAGAGAGCGAGAGAGATTGTGTGCGTGTGTGTGTGTGTGCTCGTGTGTGTGCTCGTGTGTGTGTGTGTGTGTGTGTGTGTGTGTGTGTGTGTGTGTGTGTGTGTGAACATGATTGTCCATAGAGTAAATGCGGTATTTTGGTGACTGCAGAACTTTGTGAAACATCTTGCTTTAGTGAGAAGATCGTAAGTACATATCCTCGAGCCGGGTATTTGGTCTTGATTGGGCCAGTGCTTAACACTTTCATCGTAGCGAACATGATATTCTTGCTTTGGTTGTTCATACCGACTAAGGTCTCTTTCTTTTTTGTTTTTTGTTTTTTTACTTTTTGGGGGGGACGTAAGCATCTGCTATGACTATGCAGACGTTGTAGGAAGACCAACGTTGAGAGATGTTTTTTTCACATTACATTTAAACTTCTGCATGTTAATATAGTCAAAGAAGATGGAACACATACATTAAATCCGTTGCCAAGGCCGCTGGAAAAATGGTGGAATCCTTCTATCGATCCAGTAGATATCTCACTGCTGATGCAATTCTTTATCTATATAAGAGCCAGGTACGTCCAAGGATGGAGTACTTTTGCCACATCTGGGCAGGAGCTACTAGCAAAGACTTATCCTGCCTTGATAGAGTTCAAAATAGACTTCGTAGCCTCGTAGGGGATGTCTTTTTCTCTTCCCTACAACCTCTTTCTCACAGAAGAGATGTTGCGAGTTTGTCTCTGCTTTATCGTTATTTTAATGGAAAGTGATCGACTGAGCTCCAATCTATGGTCCTCCCTCGCCAAACTTTCGCAAAAAGCACCCGTCTAGCAGAAAACACTATCAATAATTTCCCCCACTCTTTATCTGTGCCTAAACATAAACGTAGATCCCATGAACAAAGCTTCTTTCTTAGAACTTCACGCCTATGGAATTGTCTTCCGTTTTTTTTTAGTGGCTTCTTGGCCTTGATAAGTGGTGATGCCTTTGTAAAAAAAAAAAAAAAAGAAGAAACAGAGAAGAGGTCCAAAGTCCAGTAGTTGAATGAAGAGATTATTAGAATAGAAGGATCTTCGGCATTTGGGGACCTCTACAGTAAAGGGGTGGGATTTTGCTAGTTTTTGGATTGGTCAAGGTTATTTAAGCCAAGGAAGGGCACCAGTGATATAAGTTCGTTGGCGCACATTCCATTAAAGTAATTGTAAGATCCGCACAGGAATGCAGCATTGCGACAATGGAACTGCAGTTACAACTTGTTTCACTCTGCGGACTCTTTTTTTTTTCGACCCAGTTCAATAGAGAGAGAGACTAATTGTTGATGCATCATTCCATATATGGCAACAATACTCCATGCATGAACGAATAGTGGATTTGTAGAGGTATATGATATTGTCAGGTGTGAGTATTTTTCTAGCAGGGTAGAGGGAGCCCACCTTCTTTGCAGCAGTCTTGGCAATGTCTTCTATATACTTATTCCGATTCATGTTACTTGAGAATGTTAAACCAAGGAGTTTAAATGATGAACTCTCAGCTAGAATGTTCCATGACAATCGATGGTTGGAAAGGTTCTTTGTAATTGTTCAAGGAAAGGAGCTTTGTCTTAGTAGCATCAAATCTTACCATCACTTTACCCGTCCTCATTCCACTACAGACTAGAGGCTGTTTTCTAAGGTTTCAAAAATTGCCTTGGATATGTGTACATTCGTTTTGTTTCTTTGTTTTTTTTGGGGGGGGGGTCCTTCAAATGTCTGGTATAAAGCATGGTGCCATCAGCAAGGATACTCATCTCTGACACAATCGTATCAGGTAGGCCGTGTATGATTACTAGGAACAATAAATGTTCAAGGATCGATTTCTGGGGCACACTCGCATTAATGTCAAGTTGTTTGGAAATGTGGCTATCGAGGATGACCTGGATTGTTTGCTATAGAAGGATCTGAATTTGTTAAATATTCGTATAGTTCTCAATCTTGCTTTGGGCCATGCACCTCTTTCGTCATTTGTAAGAATATCATCCCTCAATTTTCTGTCTTTTCCAAGATTGTCTGCCTCAAAAAAGCGCACTGCATTATTATTTCAAGTGCTACGACATACGAAACTTGAATAAATTTTTGGCCAAGAACAGAAAAAAAGGCCTTTTTTTCTGTTCTTGGCCTTCGGGCCAAGATGCTACTCTTGTCTCGGTCAATGGAGGGTAACCCTTCTATACTGAGACAATTATTATTTTTGATCCCTACCAGAATGCCCCTTTTGCTTTTCTTTGGGGGGGGGGCTGGTTTCCCCCCACATTAAAAATGACCTTGTGTCACATTTTGCTTTCGTGGAGAAGCAAATAAATACTAACTTTTGGTTTTCTTCTTTAAAATCCATTGAAAACAGATTCATCTTTTGGATAGCATTCCTATAGTGTTCAAAAAAATTATTCTTGTTTTTTGTGATAAGGATGAACATTTTGCAAATGTTACTTCATCTTTGCTGGTTTCATAGAATCATTTGTCAAAACTACTACAGATAACACGCTGCGACCTTTCTTCTCCATTCATGACGCTGGATGTGAATCCATATTCAATTTATGAATGATCGTATTTTTTTTTTTTTTTTTTTTTTTGATACTTATGATGAACTCCGAATTCTGTAAATAAAAACAAGAAAAAGTTAAAACTATAAATGGATTGAAAATTCATCCCCTGAAAACCCAAATTTCACTTCCTTTGAGAACCTATGGTACAGTAATACCGTACGAGTTAATTTTCATGAAAATACCTTTATGCCAAACCATGACAAATTCTTTGGATATACCAGAGCTGTCGTTGTAGTTTCTCTTGATTTGTCCACTGAATGGTATATGCGTTCAGAGACGATTATTAGGATATCCGCATTAGAACAACCTTATTTAGATCAATATTGAAGGTCAGAAAGAAGTCTAGCGTTTACGAGCTGTTGGACTGACGCTTGGTTGATTAACAACTCTGACATTTTAGCGAAAATGTAACGTTGCCATTACACTCGAACACTCGAGTGTAAGATGGCCGTTACACTTGAACCATGTCCGTTACAGTTTAAACCTCTCTCTCCTACGCCGTCTGGTACGGTCGAAAATAGAACAATCTAACAAAAATAAATCCGACTCATCTTTTTTTTTCTGTTTTAACAAAAGGCATTTACTATTAATTTCCAAACAATGCCGGCTTCTTGTTTTCTCTAACTGTTCATTTCGTTTGCCATGAGATTAACAAAACCCTGCCGTCTCGACACAAGCTTAAAAATCTCTCTTCACCACCATCTCACCCTGTACGCGTTTTTCTTTCTCTCTCGACCTCACTCTGGCATTAGTCAGACATTTCTCGCCTTCGACTTAACACGTCCATCTTCTCCGGTGCGAACTTTGCTTTTCTTGACTACATGGTGTCCTTTTTTTTTTCTTTTTTTTTTCTCACGCAAACCCGTGCATACTTTCTAATTTGCATACGCGCTTTTTCGGCTACTGCTGCTAATATCTTCGAAAACCAGCTATTCTACAGCTCCTGCTGATATTTTCCCATGCGCTCACACACAACAAAAGGGAGGAGATTAATGGAATGATAATTGAACGGGTCAGTTCTTTCACCAGAATTATTGATTACTGGTATCACAGAGACAACTTTTCAGCTATAACGTAAGCAAGATTCGGCGAGGCATTTATTATAAAGTTTGAAAAGCACAGGGGCTAGCTCATCAGAGCATTTCCTTGTTAGTATAGAATGGATAATAAAAGGTCCACACGCCTTGGAGTTGTATAGGTTTTTATGATATCGCAGACATGGGAAAGGGTGATTATCAGATCATCAAATTTGGGAGGGAGTGGTTTTTGTTGTCTAAGGCGGAGTTAGATACGAATCGCCGGTCAAACAGTTCAGCATTCTTGGTTGCTATGCCGGTGGCATCATAGTTATTGGATAGTGGAAGAATTGTTGATTTCTCATTATTCATTGTATTACTCTAAATTTTATAGAAATCACGAATTTCTCATTTTCTGCGACTGGTTATTTCGGTATATCTTTTCTTGGTTACGGTTATTTCAATCTTACAATGATTTCTTATTTTCCATAAATGTTACCTATCTGCCCATGACTTATTGTAGTTGTATTCGCGAAATGTTTTCTGCTTTTGTATAATGGCAGGTGCACAGGTTCGAAAAACACCCGTCTAGCTGAATCCATTGCGAAAAATTTTCCCCACTCTTTATCTGTGCCTTAATCAAAACGTGGATTCCATGAACAAAGCTTCTTTCTTAGAACTGCACGCCTGTGAAACTCTGTTCCGTCTGCCTGCTTCCCACCTGACTACAACTTGAATGTCTTCAAGTCCAACGTAAACAAATTCCTAATGAACCGCCCCCTTAAGTAAACACTTCATCAAATCTCCACACTAACGTACTGTAATTGCAATAACCCTTATCCCTGAGTGGCTTCCGGGCCTTGATAAGTGGTGACGACCGTGTAAGAAATAAAAAGGAGAGTGAGGCTTGCCATAGAATTTCCGTGTAAGAACATGTATTCAACACTTGCTTTGAACCATTCAGTTACCTCTAGTGTTGAGACGATTAATCGGAATCGGGAATCGTAAAAATTGGAATCCGAATCGGTATCGGAATCAGAAACACTGGTGCCTGTTTTCTGATGCCAAATCGATTCTTTTGTTGTTTTTTTTTGTTTGTTTTTTTTTTTTAATTTTTATTATTTGATTTTGTTTAAAGTAAAATCTTCCATTGCTGGTAATATTGATAAATTAGTAAATATTACTGATTTTTAAAATACCAGTAAAGCTAAAATCGATAGATCATCCTCCACAAGTGTCTTTTACCATTTAGGAAAATATCTGCATATTTAACATGTGTGTTTTACGAAAATCGGGGAAAATAACAATCTTATACTTAAATAATTAGAGATTTATAAAGAATCAGAATCGGAATCTGTAATTTTATCGGAATCAGGAATTTAGCACGGAATCGGTAATTGTATCGGAATCGGAAAAATATTGAAATCGTCCCATCACTAATTACCTCCTTTATGCACTGTTCAGCAGGGAGATCAAAGTACATCACAACAGGAAGCGTCTCTGAGTGCTTCCGAATCAGCTATTTTTTCTTTTTCTTTTCTTTTTTTTTCTTTTTTTTAATATATTTAGTCGTTTTGATCAACGTTTGTTCAGCTTTGGGTCAAAAGTTAAGGGTGATATTTACCGCATAACAAGGTGATCAGCCTTCCCAAGTGAGTTGTAGACAATCGTCACACAAGCCTGGGGTAGTGTAATCAAGAACAGATCAAGAAGCGAGACTTGCTGATCGTCACGATCTGGGAGACGGATTGGGGCACTTATAGTCTGTGAAAGAGAAACTATATTTGCTGTAGCCAGCTGCGTCTATGCAGTTTGAAAAACCTTGCCAATTACTGTAGTGGACGTTAAAATCACGAAATATGTGCATTTGGGTGCTAGTCTCTAAAGAGAGTACTTCATTTATAGCATGATTTTAGTGTAAAGAACATGAACTTATGATTTTAGATTTAGTTCCCTAGTAAAGGGAATGGTGTTATCAATTTAGATTCCAATTCCGTGCATATGTCTGTCAGAGTCCTTATGGCAGAGTATTGGATGAATACACTGTCTTCCGATATTTTAAAATTCTCTGCTATCTAATGAATGATTCATTTACGATCGGCCAAAACGAGATTGTGTGTTTTCTTCTTTTTTTTCTTTTTCTTTTTTTTTTTTTTTTTTTGGACTTTGTGAGACAACTGCCGAATTTCTGTAACTAGAGCGTTCAACGTCATCTGTGTTTGCACGACCGCGTTTAAAGCTAGCATACAACCTGTTAACCATTAGTTTCGACAAAGCAGAGTCCTAATAACACTAATCAAACCATTGCTTTGCTTGAACAGTATTTTCCCCCCCATCTGAAAGCAATGTTTTACACGAAATTCAGAATTTTCATTTGTTTTAAAAATGTGCAACAGTAGTTTCACTTAAATACTTTGGTTTGTAAATTAACAATCTGGTTGGGTCAAACCTTTGGCATGTGATATTGAAAGTTTAGTGCTTTATAATAAGCATGTTGATTTTTATTAGGGGAGGGGGGTTACATTTCAGATCCGAGACTTATTGAGTGGTGTATGTATTATATCGAAATAGCACAAGCTTCAAATTGATGGTTTCTGGAAAGACCATTAGGTCGAATCCTTCACAATGTCGACGTGTTGGATAAAAGAACTTGAAAATCATGCACGCACACAAATTCCAGGTAAGCTGAGAACAAAGAGAATACCATGTCGAACTTTGACACACATATTGACCTCTGATGGAACAAAGAAAATACTATGTCGGACTTGTTCACATATATTGACCTCTGGTGGAACAAAGTAAGAATTTATCAATAAAAGCAAAAGATTCGACGGGCAAACGAACACACAGAAACAGAGACGGATGGAGAAAAACGATCGTTACGTCGTTTGTTCGTCAACCCTAACTTCACCTTTTCCACAACTGTTGCTTGATATGTCCGACGACTACAACAGGCAAAATAATAATTAAATAAAAAACAATTTTGTTATGAAACTGTCTCTGCATTTTTTTATTAAACGGCTAGAATAAGCTACAGTGTATGTATTTATTTAGCTACATGCATCTTCGTAGAAGTGCAGCAAACATTATTATATACACGTGAACGATACACAAACTATACAACAGATTTAGTAAACCATATACAATATTTATATGATGAATAGTCTCCTTTCTGTAAGATTGAACACTTTTGGATATCATTTATTTACGTTTCTGATTTTTTTTTTCAGATGAAGATTGATTATTCGTATAGGAATAACCAATCCTCATCTCCAATATATCGGTCGACTTTCTTCTTCTTTTTTTTTTTTTTTTTTTTTTTACAAGGTAGTCTTCATGTGTATCTTGTCGAACTCGGGAATGTTTTTGTCGAACTCGGGAATGTTTTTGTCGAACTCTGGAATTTGAACGGAATTTCGAACTGAACCCTTTATTTACTTCATTAGGGTAGTTTTCTCTCGTTCCGTCAGCCATGATTGGATAGAGATTCCAAGAAATTCACAATTGTATTTTTTCTGTCGCCCACACCGAGAATTGAACCTTCAACCTTCAGAAGATCGCTTTTACAATTGATTTTTTTTAAATATTCTAACCACTGCGCCATGAGTTGTTACATCAACCGAAACGTTTTGAAAATGACACTCAAGATAGAAAACAGTAATCGGACGAATCCAAATAATCATATATTTATGGATCAAATAAACAACAACCAACTTTGACATCTTTCGTCTTCTTATATACGAGAAGCGTTCCAAAAGTAATGTCTCCTATTTTTATTCCGCCCGAATGGATCAGACAGGGTAGCAAATTGCATTGTTATGATGGCTGAATTTATGCATTCATAACCTGAAGGTCTCATCTCTTTGTTGCGGATATTGACGTTGTGAGACTCTAAAAAAAATATAAGTGCATTGATAATTGTGGTGACTGCATAAAAAAAAACAAATTCTGGAGTAAAAAAAAAAATAGGATGTTTTACTTTTGGGACGACTCTCGTAGACGGAAACATTGTGAGAATAACATCTAAGATGAGAACAGTCATCCAAAAAAAATCAAAAGCATCACCTGAAAAATTCAGAAGCATAATTTCAACAAAATTTATTTTACAACGCCTGTCATGGACGTGCGTCAGAAGCAGGGACGTTTCACTGAATTCTGGACAAAAATGCACTGGGAATGCTAGCGACTACGTAGAAAAATAAGTTCTACAGCACAAAAGGTCGCTCGTTTCAATGGTACCACTACCGTCTTCGTAGCTCTTCAACTGTTTTAGTTAAAAATAGGAGGCTTTACTTTTGGAACCACCTTTGTACCTAAGTTTACATATCAATAGAGAGAAAGAGATGTTATTGATTATAATGCTGATGCTGATTCTGCTGCTGCTGCTGCTGCTGATGATGATGATGATGATGATGATGATGATGATGATGATGATGATGATGATGATGATGATGATGATGATGATGATGATGATGATTCGACGCATGAGTGTGTATGGCCTCTATACAGATTTCCAACAAATTAAATCTTAACGTCAAGGGTGTGAGTTATATTCAAATTGAATCAACGTTTCTATATGGAACGAATTCCTTTAACGTTATTCTCACGTTACCTACGCACTGTTCCAACATTTCAAAATACAATCGCTGAGATACAACGCGCGGCTTTTATAACTAGACTTTTTTTTCTCCAACTTTACAATATGGCAAGAAAGGAAAAAAAAAGGAAAGAAAATAACATACTGAGGATGGAGTATAGCTCCGAAATATATTTATGTTATAAATTTCAAACAAATAAAATATTTGTTTATTTTCCTAATATTACGTTGTGATTTGGCTTTCAAGCACACTTGATGCGTATTTTATTTTATTCAAATTAAATCAACGTTTCAATATGGAACTCATACCCTTGACGTTATTCTCGCGTTGCCTACGCACGGTTCCAATATTTCACAATACAACCGCTGAGATACAATGGGCGGCTCTTTACAAACAGACTTTTCTTTCTCCAACTTTACAACATGACAAAAAGAAAGAAAGGCAAAAAAAAAAAAAAGAAAACAACATACTGAGGATGGAGTATAACTCTGAAATATATTTATGTTATAACTTTCAAACAAGTAAAATATTTGCTTATTTTCCTAATATTACGTTGTGATTTGGCTTTCAAGCGCACTTGATGCATATTTTATTTTATTCAAATTAAATCTTTTCCTAACATATTAATAGTACACGTGCGCAACATGCGTGCATATGCTTCGAATGTGCAGCTGTGCATAGACATTGATGCTTAACAACTATGGACATTTTTTTTTAATATTTCCAATTTGATATTTCAAATTTAATATTTCAAATTTAATATTTCAAAGAGAGAAAGCAACTCGGCAGCTAACCCCAATAATCATTGAGATTTCTGAATATAAAGCGAGGGAGGGGTGGGGAAGAAATAAGGAGAGAGATGAAGAGACAGGAAGAAAGAGTGAAATATAGAATGGAAAAGAGGAAGAAGAGAGAAAGCGAAGGGGGGGGAGAAAATGAGAAAGAGAAAACGAAAGAGAGAGAAAGGGGAGGATAGAGAGTTGAAGAAAGAAATAAGGGAAAAGAGAAAGAGATGTTGAATAGAGAAAGAGAGAAAGGGGGATCGAAAGGGGGAGCAGAGGAAGGAAGAAAGAGTGAACGGAGAGGAGAAGAATGAGAGATATAGGGGAAGAGAGAGTTAAAAAAAAAAGATTAAGAAGGAGAGAGGAGGAGATAGATTGAAAGATAGAGCTAGAAAATGAGGGTAGGAGGGAGATAGAAATCAAGCGTTATTTGTATAAGTTGTGGTCAGCGGAAAAATATCAAGAATAGAAGTGGTACACGTAACTTTTTTTATTTAAATATTAGCCGATTTTACAATTATGGTTTAAACAATGGATTGCGTGGACACTATTGGGTGCTCTCAGATGAGATTCGATGCTTCCGTTCCGTCTCAAGAGACAATGTACGCCCATGTAAGGATAGCTGCGCATGTAACTGTGAATAGGAATAACCAATCCTCATCTCCAAAAATATCGGTCGACTTTCTTCTTCTTTTTTTTTTTTTTTTTTTTTTTACAAGGTAGTCTTCATGTGTATCTTGTCGAACTCGGGAATGTTTTTGTCGAACTCGGGAATGTTTTTGTCGAACTCTGGAATTTGAACGGAATTTCGAACTGAACCCTTTATTTACTTCATTAGGGTAGTTTTCTCTCGTTCCGTCAGCCATGATTGGATAGAGATTCCAAGAAATTCACAATTGTATTTTTTCTGTCGCCCACACCGAGAATTGAACCTTCAACCTTCAGAAGATCGCTTTTACAATTGATTTTTTTTAAATATTCTAACCACTGCGCCATGAGTTGTTACATCAACCGAAACGTTTTGAAAATGACACTCAAGATAGAAAACAGTAATCGGACGAATCCAAATAATCATATATTTATGGATCAAATAAACAACAACCAACTTTGACATCTTTCGTCTTCTTATATACGAGAAGCGTTCCAAAAGTAATGTCTCCTATTTTTATTCCGCCCGAATGGATCAGACAGGGTAGCAAATTGCATTGTTATGATGGCTGAATTTATGCATTCATAACCTGAAGGTCTCATCTCTTTGTTGCGGATATTGACGTTGTGAGACTCTAAAAAAAATATAAGTGCATTGATAATTGTGGTGACTGCATAAAAAAAAACAAATTCTGGAGTAAAAAAAAAAATAGGATGTTTTACTTTTGGGACGACTCTCGTAGACGGAAACATTGTGAGAATAACATCTAAGATGAGAACAGTCATCCAAAAAAAATCAAAAGCATCACCTGAAAAATTCAGAAGCATAATTTCAACAAAATTTATTTTACAACGCCTGTCATGGACGTGCGTCAGAAGCAGGGACGTTTCACTGAATTCTGGACAAAAATGCACTGGGAATGCTAGCGACTACGTAGAAAAATAAGTTCTACAGCACAAAAGGTCGCTCGTTTCAATGGTACCACTACCGTCTTCGTAGCTCTTCAACTGTTTTAGTTAAAAATAGGAGGCTTTACTTTTGGAACCACCTTTGTACCTAAGTTTACATATCAATAGAGAGAAAGAGATGTTATTGATTATAATGCTGATGCTGATTCTGCTGCTGCTGCTGCTGCTGCTGCTGCTGATGATGATGATGATGATGATGATGATGATGATGATGATGATGATGATGATGATGATGATGATGATGATGATGATTCGACGCATGAGTGTGTATGGCCTCTATACAGATTTCCAACAAATTAAATCTTAACGTCAAGGGTGTGAGTTATATTCAAATTGAATCAACGTTTCTATATGGAACGAATTCCTTTAACGTTATTCTCACGTTACCTACGCACTGTTCCAACATTTCAAAATACAATCGCTGAGATACAACGCGCGGCTTTTATAACTAGACTTTTTTTTCTCCAACTTTACAATATGGCAAGAAAGGAAAAAAAAGGAAAGAAAATAACATACTGAGGATGGAGTATAGCTCCGAAATATATTTATGTTATAAATTTCAAACAAATAAAATATTTGTTTATTTTCCTAATATTACGTTGTGATTTGGCTTTCAAGCACACTTGATGCGTATTTTATTTTATTCAAATTAAATCAACGTTTCAATATGGAACTCATACCCTTGACGTTATTCTCGCGTTGCCTACGCACGGTTCCAATATTTCACAATACAACCGCTGAGATACAATGGGCGGCTCTTTACAAACAGACTTTTCTTTCTCCAACTTTACAACATGACAAAAAGAAAGAAAGGCAAAAAAAAAAAAAAGAAAACAACATACTGAGGATGGAGTATAACTCTGAAATATATTTATGTTATAACTTTCAAACAAGTAAAATATTTGCTTATTTTCCTAATATTACGTTGTGATTTGGCTTTCAAGCGCACTTGATGCATATTTTATTTTATTCAAATTAAATCTTTTCCTAACATATTAATAGTACACGTGCGCAACATGCGTGCATATGCTTCGAATGTGCAGCTGTGCATAGACATTGATGCTTAACAACTATGGACATTTTTTTTTAATATTTCCAATTTGATATTTCAAATTTAATATTTCAAATTTAATATTTCAAAGAGAGAAAGCAACTCGGCAGCTAACCCCAATAATCATTGAGATTTCTGAATATAAAGCGAGGGAGGGGTGGGGAAGAAATAAGGAGAGAGATGAAGAGACAGGAAGAAAGAGTGAAATATAGAATGGAAAAGAGGAAGAAGAGAGAAAGCGAAGGGGGGGAGAAAATGAGAAAGAGAAAACGAAAGAGAGAGAAAGGGGAGGATAGAGAGTTGAAGAAAGAAATAAGGGAAAAGAGAAAGAGATGTTGAATAGAGAAAGAGAGAAAGGGGGATCGAAAGGGGGAGCAGAGGAAGGAAGAAAGAGTGAACGGAGAGGAGAAGAATGAGAGATATAGGGGAAGAGAGAGTTAAAAAAAAAAGATTAAGAAGGAGAGAGGAGGAGATAGATTGAAAGATAGAGCTAGAAAATGAGGGTAGGAGGGAGATAGAAATCAAGCGTTATTTGTATAAGTTGTGGTCAGCGGAAAAATATCAAGAATAGAAGTGGTACACGTAACTTTTTTTATTTAAATATTAGCCGATTTTACAATTATGGTTTAAACAATGGATTGCGTGGACACTATTGGGTGCTCTCAGATGAGATTCGATGCTTCCGTTCCGTCTCAAGAGACAATGTACGCCCATGTAAGGATAGCTGCGCATGTAACTGTGAATAGGAATAACCAATCCTCATCTCCAAAAATATCGGTCGACTTTCTTCTTCTTTTTTTTTTTTTTTTTTTTTTTACAAGGTAGTCTTCATGTGTATCTTGTCGAACTCGGGAATGTTTTTGTCGAACTCGGGAATGTTTTTGTCGAACTCTGGAATTTGAACGGAATTTCGAACTGAACCCTTTATTTACTTCATTAGGGTAGTTTTCTCTCGTTCCGTCAGCCATGACTGGATAGAGATTCCAAGAAATTCACAATTGTATTTTTTCTGTCGCCCACACCGAGAATTGAACCTTCAACCTTCAGAAGATCGCTTTTACAATTGATTTTTTTTAAATATTCTAACCACTGCACCATGAGTCGTTACCTCAACCGAAACGTTTTGAAAATGACACTCAAGATAGAAAACAGTAATCGGACGAATCCAAATAATCATATATTTATGGATCAAATAAACAACAACCAACTTTGACATCTTTCGTCTTCTTATATACGAGAAGCGTTCCAAAAGTAATGTCTCCTATTTTTATTCCGCCCGAATGGATCAGACAGGATAGCAAATTGTATTTTTATGATGGCTGAATTAATGCATTCATAACCTGAAGGTCTCATCTCTTTGTTGCGGATATTGACGTTGTGAGACTCTAAAAAAATATAAGTGCATTGATAATTGTGGTGACTGCATAAAAAAAAACAAATTCTGGAGTAAAAAAAAAAAATAGGATGTTTTACTTTTGGGACGACTCTCGTAGACGGAAACATTGTGATGAGAACAGTCATCCGAAAAAAAATCAAAAGCATCATCTGAAAAATTCAGAAGCATGATTTCAACAAACTTTATTTTACAACGCCTGTCATGGACGTGCGTCAGAAGCAGGGACGCTTCATTGAATTCTGGACAAAAATACACTGGAATGCTAGCGACTACGTAGAAAAATAAGTTCTACAGCACAAAAGGTCGCTCGTTTCAATGGTACCACTACCGTCTTCGTAGCTCTTCAACCGTTTTAGTTAAAAATAGGAGGCTTTACTTTTGGAACCACCTTTGTACCTAAGTTTACATATCAATAGAGAGAAAGAGATGTTATTGATTATAATGCTGATGCTGATCTGATGCTGCTGCTGCTGCTACTGCTGCTGCTGCTGCTGATGATGATGATGATGATGATGATGATGATGATGATGATGATGATGATGATGATGATGATGATGATGATGATGATGATGATGATGATGATGATGATGATGATGATGATTCGACGCATGAGTGTGTATGGCCTCTATATGCACAGATTTCCAACAAATTAAATCTTAACGTCAAGGGTGTGAGTTATATTCAAATTGAATCAACGTTTCTATATGGAATTCACACTTTTAACGTTATTCTCACGTTACCTACGCACTGTTCCAACATTTCAAAATACAATCGCTGAGATACAACGCGCGGCTTTTATAACCATACTTTTCTTTCTCCAACTTTACAATATGGCAAGAAAGGAAAAAATAAATAAAAAAGGAAAGAAAATAACATACTGAGGATGGAGTATAGCTCCGAAATATATTTATGTAATAAATTTCAAACAAATAAAATATTTGTTTATTTTCCTAATATTACGTTGTGATTTGGCTTTCAAGCACACTTGATGCGTATTTTATTTTATTCAAATTAAATCAACGTTTCTATATGGAACTCATACCCTTGACGTTATTCTCGCGTTGCCTACGCACGGTTCCAATATTTCAAAACACAACCGCTGAGATACAACGGGCGGCTCTTTACAAACAGACTTTTCTTTCTCCAACTTTACAACATGGCAAGAAAGAAAAAAAGAAAAAAAAGAAAGAAAACAACATACGGAAGATTGAGTTTAGCTCCTAAATATATTTATGTTATAACTTTCAAACAAGTAAAATATTTGCTTATTTTCCTAATATTACGTTGTGATTTGGCTTTCAAGCGCACTTGATGCATATTTTATTCTATTCGAATTAAATCTTCTTTTCCTAACATATTAATAGTACACGTGCGCAACATGCGTGCATATGCTTCGAATGTGCAGCTGTGCATAGACATTGATGCTTAACAACTATGGACATTTTTTTTTTTATATTTCCAATTTTATATTTCAAATTTAATATTTCAAATTTAATATTTCAAAGAGAGAAAGCAACTCGGCAGCTAACCCCAATAATCATTGAGATTTCTGAATATAAAGTGAGGGAGGGGTGGAGAAGAAATAAGGAGAGAAATGGAGAGACAGGAAGAAAGAGGGAAATATAGAATGGAAAAGAGGAAGAAGAGAGAAAGCGAAGGTGGGGGGGGGAGAAAATGAGAAAAAGAAAACGAAAGAGAGAGAGAAAGGGGAGGATAGAGAGTTGAAGAAAGAAATAAGGGAAAAGAGAAAGAGAGTTTGAATAGAGAAAGAGAGAAAGGGGGGTCGAAAGGGGGAGCAGAGGAAGGAAGAAAGAGTAAACGGAGAGGAGAAGAATGAGAGATATAGGGGAAGAGAGAGTTAAAAAAAAAGATTAAGAAGGAGAGAGGAGGAGATAGATGAAAGATAGAGCGAGAGTTAGAAAATGAGGGTAGGAGGGAGATAGAAATCAAACGTTATTTGTATAAGTTGTGGCCAGCGGAAAAATATCAAGAATAGAAGTGGTACACGTAATTGTTTTTTTTTTTTTTTTTTTAAATATTAGCCGATTTTATAATTATGGTTTAAACAATGGATTGCGTGGACACTATTGGGTGCTCTCAGATGAGATTCGATGCTTCCGTTCCGTCTCAAGAAACAATGTACGCCCATGTAAGGATAGCTGCGCATGTAACTGTGAGGCAAGGCTTGCGCAATCTCTACTCACACCTCTCCTAAATCGGTACTGTTTGGGTTCAGTGGCAAGGAGAAGCCCAAGACAAACTGGAAACAGAGGTACATACAGCACCTGGAATTCCAAAATGATCACAGTACTATCCAGGCTCAACATTGATTAATTTTGGTGATCGACGGGAATCGATGTTTCCACGTGATATACGGCATAAGATGACGAAAGTGATTAAGGACATGATTCTTGAATTTGAATTTTTGGTTTAAAAGTTTAAATTACCAACCAGACATCATCCCCGAGCATGAGTTTATTTAACCCTTTTTTTTTTTTTTTTTTTTTACAAGTAAAATCTAACCAAACATTCAAAATAACATGGTATTTAAAGCTCAAATAAAATTCGACGTACGAGCTATACACAAGATGCATAAAAGAATGGTCCATAAAAAATCCAATCATTTGAGACCCCTAGCGCCGCTGCGCAGAGCGGCGCCGCCGCTCTGCGACTTTTAGTTTCGGAAGAGATAGAGTTTGAAAATATGGAAACAGACAGACAAACATATAACCTTTTATACATTAGGTTAAATATTATAGATTCGTATATAGGTATCTTCCTACAAACTTACCGTGAGACACAATGTCCGATTCAAAGTAACGAGACGGTTTTTACAAACATAAAAGCAATGAACTTGTCTCTCTCTCTCTGCATAAAAACACATTGCGACATCATATACAGTTTGAATTACTTGATAGCATTCTTGGCCTTTCTGGACAAGAGTTTGTCAGGAAAACCCAGTATCAAGTTGGTTGGTTGTTGTTGTTTTACGGCATATCAACCCTTTTCAGGTTATTTAATGCCGCATCCAGTGATTTTGAAGAAAATATTTTTAATAGAATTTTTTTTTTTCAAGTCGGTTTCTATTTAACCCATAGTTGGGATCCTAACAGGTACTACCACTCCGGGTTAGAGTGGACCTGGGAGCAATAGCAATTAAAAGGTGGCTCCACACTCCCCAAAGCCCACAAGCTGAGGCCTCACCATCGGATGTAGTTTAAGGTCATATCCAGGACCCTAACATCAAGATACCTCACTCTACAAATAAAACATTACAAAACCTTCAAAATAACATGGTAGCTTCCTAAGGTATTGACAGACTACGGATACACATTGTTAGGGTGCATGTGCGTAAAAATTTGGTGGCAAGAGTCGCGCAATCTCCCCCCCCCCTTTCCTAAGTCGGCGTTGTGACAAGTGGAGATTCAGGACGACTGGAAACAATGCCGAGATAAACGGAGATTACATACAACGCCTAGAATTCCCAAATGGTCACCCATCTGGTATTAGCTAGGATCAACGTTGCTTAACTTCGGTGATCTGATGAGAACCGGTGTGTCAACGTGATTATGCCGTGCATAGTATAACACAATAATATAGGATTATTGTAAGACCAAATACACTCGATCAGATGAGGAATTGATCGCCTTCTCCTAGTGATGCTACCTCAAGTAACAGCATTTAGCTGGATACTCCACCAGACTAGGTAAATTCTTGTCCTGGAGTCCGGTAAAACCAAGAAAACGCAAGAAAGATATGCTATAACAGAGTTTACTGCTCAATTGAGAAGTAGAAAATTTAGCATTCTTAACAACTTTACTAACTCTGTGTTTGATAGGAAAAGACAAGACGTTTAATGGAATATTCGAATATCTATTTATCGCATATAGAGGTTAAGTGTTAAGGAAAGAGGGAGTCCCTTGATTTCTGAGAAATTAAACAAAAATGAGGTTATTTTTTAAATGTGAACTTAATTCCATTGGATTAAAGAAATAAAAATGAAGCACTTTATTATTTGTATAATTAGATTATTAAAAAAAACAACAAAAAAAGGAAGTTTAATTATTTTTTAATAACGAAATTTAAATATTGTTCGAGTATTATAAGAATTTGTAGTTACAGTGGTATTACTACTACCCGGTAAAGAAAAGAAAAAAAAAAACGAATCTCTGTTGCACGTGGTTTATGAAATAGCAGCTGCAGTTGGAGCGGTGCCAACGACGATGCTGATGATGATAACGATGACGATGGATAATCGAATTGCTGTTGAGCTAGCAGTGATAGTAATGAGAGTAAATGCAGCTTTATAGCACTTCCTCTCTCTCTCTCTCTCTCTCTCTCTCTCTCTCTCTCTCTCTCTCTCTCCTCGTTTCCCGCTTCCTCTCTTTCTCTCTCTCTCTCTCATCTTTCTCGTTTCTTTCTCTTCCTTTCTTTCTCTCACCCTCTCTGTCTTTCTTTATCTTCTCTAGTTCTCTCTACCCTGCCTCTCTCTCTCTCTCTCTCTCTCTCTCTATCTCTCTTTAATCTCTCTCTCTCTCACGTTCATTTTCGCATTCTTTCGTTCTCTTTCTTTATCTTCTATAACTCTTTCTTACTCCATTTTTCTTTCCTCCCCTCTCTCTCTCTCCGTACTATCTTTCTCCCTCTTCCTCTCTCTCTCTCTCTCTCTCTCTCTCTCTCTCTCTCTCTCTCTCTCTCTCTCTCTCTGCTGCATATTTAACTTCGATACAAAGAAATGATCACACGACAAAGACATTTCGAATCGAAATGCATTGGACATTTAACATCCAACTTTAAAAGAAGAAAACTATCTTCGATATCGATTGCAATTTAGAACAGACATTTTTTTAATTGCATTCAATTCTGACGAAATTTTAAAAGAAACACAAAACAAAAAGAAAGTCATACCCATATTTATATCAATTTTTTCCTCTTTTCTTGGTCGCAATTAATTAATAATTATAATCTGAAATGATCGAAATGATTGATTAATTAATTAACGTTTGATAGATTTATTTAAATTACGCATATATTCCGTCTGCAACTTTTTTTTTTGCGCACATATCACCGGATAGGCGCAATAAACACGGAATTAAAGCTTTCTTTTATTTTTCTAAGAAAAAAATAAATAAATAAATAAAATAAATAGATAAATCAGGTAAGTTTTATTTTTCTTTCTTTTAATTGAAATTATTAATATCTGTCTTCTTTATCTGCATCGGTTTTTGCAATGATATAAATGAGGATTTCTTTTCTTTTTTGCAAATGTCATTTCGTCTTAATTATTTGTTTTCACGCGCACCTGTGACAAATCCGGTGACTTTCAGGAGTTCATCATCATCATCATCATCATCATCATCATCATTACGTTGTCACATCCTTTGATCTCTCATTTTACGAATTTCTAACTCAAATATTATTTTCATTATTCATTATTTTAATTTTTGTAATCGGTACAAATCAAGTTAATTAAAAAAAAAAACGATTTTTGTTATTTTTCGTAATAAATTTCTACTGCGCATAAAACATATGTCACATAAAGTTTCTATGACAAATAAAGCATTCCAAATTTAAAATAATTTATTTTCTTATTTTTTTTTTCTTCTTATTATTATATTTTTAAAAATTTACTCTTTAAAAGAAATTATTTTTTTACAATCAAAAATAAATAAATGGAAAGTTTATTTTTCTTAAATCATAGAAATGGAAATATTGTTTTGGACTAAAAATCATAAAACGAGAAATATTTCCTGTTATATTGAATCGTCTCTGATTTGCATTTGAGTCTTTTTTTTGTTTGTTTTGTTGTTTTTTTCGTAAAAAATTGTGAAAGAAATTAAATAACGACCTGAAAATGAATGACATCTGTATATTCCTTCTTTTTCTTCCTTTCCTTTTTCTTCATCTTCTCCTTTCTCTTCTTTCTTTATTTCTCCATCATCTTTTTCCTCTTCTTGCTTTTTCTCTTCTTTTTTCCTTTTCTCCTTCTTTTTCTTTGTATTCTTCTTCTTCTTCTTCTTCATGATCATCTTCTTCTTCTTCTTCTTCTTCTTCTTCTTCTTCTTCTTCTTCTTCTTCATGATCATCTTCTTCTGTATTATTATCTTCTTTGTTTGCCGGCGTCTGCACAGTGCGTTTGACTGAACAATCACGTGCCTGACAATTTTGAAAGACGCCACCGCCGCCACCGCTAACAACGACGACGAAACACGAGCCCTTCCCTTCGTTTCCTCAAAAATAAGAAGACTTCTGAATTAAAATTATTCGTGAAGACGCTCCGCTGTATACATGGGTCAGTTCACGTGAAAAATATAACATAATATTTTTTTCTCCTCACACACATTTACGACGTTAAATATATTATCCGATAGAAGATTAAGACTCGTCTTGCCGGCATGAACATAAAATAACCTTGTAAATAAAAAAAATCGGACGAGGTAAACATCTCCACTAATACAGACGTCTATTAAGCCGAGTTCGTATTTAAAAAATTGTGTGTACTTGAATACGGATTTTCAATAAAACTTATAAAACACGATTACACATTTTCTCCGTATTCATTCTAGAATACGCAGTGGCATACAGAGGTCTGGTGATTTCCTGGTTATACCTGAGACCTGACACATTTTGATTATATGCCCCAAAGGCTCAAGTATAAGTCCTAGTACTGATAAATATTGGTTATAGTCAGCTAACGTACTTAACGTGTTAATGAAACTTCCTGCGTGGTTGCTACTGGAAGCGGTGACAAGGCAAATCAGTTCCTTCATTTTTTTTTTTTTTTTTTTTTTTTTTTTTACGTCTTTCCGATTGTTATTGAACAGTTTTTTCGGTCTTATTTTATTTAAAAATTATTGAAATTAGTCTTATTTATTTATTTATTTATTTATTTAAAGAATAATTAAAAACACATTTTGCAGTTTTGGGGGTTTTTTTTTTTTAAGAATTAATGAAAGCACTTTTTAAAATCTTTTAAAACTATTTTCGAAATGTTATGTATTCGATATGTTTTTTTATGATGTTTGAAATTTTTTTTATTTTGATTTGAATAATTTCATTTTTATACTTTCATAAGAACGTTCACATAATGCCCAGTAGCGATATATTACACATGAAAGATACCACTGTGAAATTTCCGCAGGTCCCACTAGTCTATTACTAATATACAATCTCCTTTCGAGGTGTTTATGGAGATTAACAAATAAATGTCTCCCATACGTCCGGTGGCAAATCCCATTCATCTCCATTCCCAAATAATTAAATGGTTGTTGCATAACATTGTGGGGTTCGTATTAACACCGGAGAACCACAAACAACAAATAGTTCAACGTTTGGCGTTTGGGATTTATTGCGCTAATTTACTTTCCCGGCAACATCGGAGCACGGGTAAGCTCGTCTATAATAGATCGTATTTGATCGTATATTTTAAGTATTTTTTTTTTTTTTTATCGGGGGTGCAGATGTTAAAAAGATGTAAATATTGGTTTCGAATTTACCTCCATCGCATTATAGCAGAATGAAAACTCTATCGGATATTAACCTGTTATACTAATGACATGAAAAATGAAATGGCGGATTTAACCGGCTTCCTCCAAAAGAGGAAGTTTCGTGGGAGTATGATATTCACAAGTGGCCCCCGGTCGCATGTATAGCTTCGTTATGGGGAGATGACAACGTTAGGTTTTTGGTTATGTACTAAGTCTTATATTTTTCCACTTCAGCTATGGAGTCGTTTTCTGTGCTCATTTGCCGAAAAGAACGTTTTGTGGCGTTTGTTACATTATTTCTAACATTCTTGGATTTTGGTTTCTATTAAATACAAATTTTTATTTGGAAACTCATACAGTATTCATATTATTTGGATCATTCGATCTACTGCTCTCATCTTCAGTCGATGTAACCTCCAACCTTCTTCAGATATATCCTGTCGTACTCAAGAACTTTCTATCAAACTAAGGAATCTGCACGGGATTTCGAATGGAACCCTTTATTTAATCCACTAGGTTAGCATGCTCTCGTTCCATCAGCTATGACCGGATAGAAGTTCTGAGTAATTCATAATTGTATCCCGAGGGTCTCCTGCACTATGGATTGAACCTTTCACCTCCAGAAGAGTGTAACTTTACAACTGAATTTTACCAAGTACTTAACCCGTTATGTCACGCGAATTACTTATGAAATCTATGTGGTCATGGTTAATGAAACGAAAGAATACTACTCCTGTGGATTAAATAAAGGGTCCCGTTCGAACTTCCGTGCAGATTCCCGAGTTCAACAAGATAAACACAAAGAAGATCGGAGATTACATCGGCTGAAACGTTCTGAAAATAACACTCAAGATGAGAACAGTAGTCCAAATAATACAAGGTATCAATCCTCATCTAAAAAAATCAGAAAGATTATGTAACAGCGCGAATTGAAGACAATAATTCTTTATTTATATATATATGTGTGTGTGTGTGTGTGTGTGTGTGTGTGTGTGTGTGCGTGCGCGCGCGTGTGCGCGCGTGTGCGTGCGTGAGAGAGAGAGAGAGCAACAAAGAGAAGGGGGCTAAGTGGTTAATGACACGGACTGACAACCTGGGAATGCCACGTTTTAATCCAGTTCGTTCTACAGAAACAATTTCACTTCAGGATGTTGGCAACCTTCATGTGGTTCCTCTCGTAAGTACCCTATGTATTTCTATTTAGAAAGACTTATTGATACATAAACCACAACAGGAAAAAGAGCAAGAAGACAGCAACTACATGTGTGGATCAGTTAAGAAATCATCACGGTTTACCGACAGAACCGTTAAAGAATGCGATGGAAGATTTTAGTGAATACATCAGAGCGAGCTCGATATCAGTCAAGTGTAACCATGGCTTTTGGTCCTTGCCATTGAAAAACAGAAGCTCAGTTTTCTATTTTACCATTTGTAGGTAACACGTGACCATTTCTTACCCTTGTTTTCTTATTGACACTTGAAGTAACATTTATAGTTTACTTTGTCTTTGAGGATCAATTACGCTTGAGGCACCACAAAATGAGCAACAAACGAATCGACACATTTTGCTTCGACATCCTTTTCTTTACTTGAATGGATTTTTGTGATTTCTTCAGCAAAATTGATCCGAGTTATTTACACATTTCAGGCGTTCTATCTTCTCCCACAAGTCGAAGTTGTTGTGAATTATACAAGAATGACAAATGGTGGTTACAATGCTTCGTTTCTAGAGCAATAGCTCTTGACATATCAAAGGCTTTTGATAAATTATGGCATAAAAATCTACTTCACAAGATAGCCAGATATGGAATAGCTGGAAATGTCCTCTCAATTATTAAATCCTTTCTATCTGATAGGTTTAAAAGAGTAGTCGTTAATGTGCAGAAATCAGAAACTCATAGTATTAACGCTGGTGTCCTTTAAAGTTCCATCTTAGGCCCAATTTTATTCCTGATCTTCATCAATGATCTCCTAAATCACATTCTTAGATCATTCATAGACATTTATGCAGACGACACCACAATCTGTCAAAATTTCAAAGATCATCAACGACAAAGATCTTTCTGATCCTCTCTCTTATGATCTTGAGAACGTGATGCAATGGGGAAAAGGTGACAGGTTTATTTTAATGCATCGAAAACCAAACTTCTCTCCTTTCATCATAATCGCTCTGATCTTTATCACGCCCCAATTGAAATGAATGGCTCTTGTCTTGGAAAAGCTCTATGTCTTGACAAGCTTCTGGGATTGACCTTTACTCCTGATCTGAAATGGAACACATACATCAAATCTGTTGCCGAGATCGCTGGAAAAATGGTTGGATTACTGTACTGTTCCAGTAAGTATCCCACTGCCGATGCAATTCTCTATTTGTATATGAGCTAGGTACCTAAAATCGAGTAATGTTGCCACATCTGGCCAAGAACCTGCTTGGCGCACCCTTTCCAGCTTTGATAGAGTTCAAAACTGGCTTCAAAACCTAATAGATGATGCCCTTTTCTTCTCTGCAATCTTTTTCCCCGCAAAAGAGACGTCGCCAGCCTGTTTCTGCTCTATTGTTATTTTCATGGCAAATACTCGACTGAACTCCAATCTATGGTTCCCACTTGCCAAACTTAAAAAAAAAAAAAAATGGTTGAATACAACATGGTAGCCTTCAAATCTAATATAAACAAGTTCTTGTTGAGCTGTCCCCATAAATAATCAAATTCTATCCAATTTACACCATTAACGATTACTATACTACCACCTTATATTCATTAACACTCATCCTCAAGTGGCATTCAGGCCTTGATAAGTGGTGACTCCCAAAGACTATAAATTAGTTAACAACTAAACATAGTGGAAGCAATTAGATGAAGTTCGATTGTTGTTCCAAAAATAATGCATCCTATTCTTTAACTAAATAAAAGTTGAAGAGCTACAAAGACGGGAGTGGTACCATTAAAACGAGTGACCTTTTGTGTTCCAGAATGTATTTTTCTACATAGTCACCATTCTCAATTTACTTTTGTCAACGATGCCTGTGCATGCACGTCCAGACCGCGCTTTCTCACCCATATCTCTGTCGCCACTCTGAAATCGACAAGCCTATCTCCGAATCGTGCTGACATGAACTGCATCGGCTTTGCGAATAAGCACCACCAGAATGTTGATCGGAATTCAATGACGCACCTCTGCTTCTGACGTATGTTTATGATAGAGTTGCATTCTTAGAGTCTCACACAGTCAATATCTGCAATAGAAAGATGAAAATTTCATCATCATCATCATCATCATCATCATCATAACGCATGAATCCAAAGATTCTCTGATTGGAATTGGTTTCCCCCGATATTTTTCTAGTCAGAGTTTTTTTTTTTTTTTTTCTAGTTATAATTCTTTCTAGAGGGACCGCGTGAAGATTGCCAACATCCTAAATGAAAGTGATTTTTGTGAGACGAACTGGATTCGAATTTGGGACTCCCAGGTTGTTAATCCGTGTTGTTAATCACTGAACCACCGTCATCATTACTTTCAGGTCATGCTTGCATAAGTTCAGTCATTATAACAATACAATTTGCAAATCCCCTCTTATCCATTCTGGCAGAAATAAAAAAAAAAAAAATAGGAGTCATTACTTTTGGAACTTCCATCGTAATATGAGCAACATCGCTGTCGCACATAAAACTTGCAAATGCTGATTTTCAAAATCTAGGTACAGCTTAACATTTAAGATTTGGCACACATTTTTGTTAACATAAAATCAGAATAAAATTATACTCGTGCCACGAACGGATGTTTTGTTTGTTTGCTTGTGTGTGTGTGTGTGTGTGTGTGTGTGTGTGTGTGTGTGTGTGTGCGCGCGCGCGATTAGTGTCATCGACCTTACCACCTGTAGTCTTTAAGAAGATTATCAGGCGTTATAGTTACTAGCGTACTTCCTAACTTCCGGTGTGTCTGCTACCAGAAGCGATGACAAGGCAAATCAGTTCCTTCACTTTTATTGTTCTTTAGTATTTCTATTGTGAAGCGATTTATTGAAATAAAATATTTAAAAAAATGACATTATTGAAAAATATACAATGAAAATTTACAACATTCTAGAGATAAAATAACACGATTACTCTTTATTTCAATAATTCTGAATTAAAATAAAACCGAACAAACTATTTTCGCTTTCTATTCAACTTTAAAAGCCATACAGTGTGTGTGTGTGTGTGTGTGTGTGTGTGTGTGTGTGTGTTGTATAAAAAATAACACAATCAGTCTTTATTTTAGTAATTAATTCTTAATCGAAATACAACCTAAGAAGTTTTTCTATGATTATTAAATAAAAGAAAAAAAGAATTTAAAAAAACGTAATAAAAAAAAAAGAGTACATGTGTGGGATGTGGTTCGTCGACATTCACCGATGCCTTGTATCACGGTCATGATGTGAGCATAGGTAAACGTTTCCCAATCTCCAACAAAAATATGAAAATAGAAGGTTGTCAGAAATGGCATTAAGACAAAGGCGAATTTTAAAAGTTCAATATGAATTTTATTTAACAATATAAGAAAGGCGAATGACGTTATTGTGTTTATGTATTTTTATTTGTGCGTGTGCTGGTATGGTTTAGCACGCGAGTCATGAAAGTGATAAAGCTAAAATGTTCAGGAAAGGAATATTTTGGCAATAAAGTTAATGTTTGTAATTTCTTGTATGGTCGCTAGGACTCTATGTATATTTGTATTTAGTCTGATAGGTTTTGAATTAAACGCGTAAAGCAAAGTAAAGTGAGGGAGAAATCTTGCTCTGACTGAGGCAAATGAAATCGAAGGGTAAATGTTAATTCTCGCTGCTTTGGTACTTCCATGTGGAGAATTTAGGTGCGTGCACGCGTTTATAGCTAGTAGCCGTCGGTACAAAGGACCGGTTAAAAGAAAGAAAGGGCAAAGACTTCAGTTGTCATGGGTGTGTGTGGAGTGGTATCGTCAAGGACAGTTCTTTAGCACGACAAAGAATGTTTGTTTGGGTACGACACACGTGGAAGCAAGTAGTAGTTTGCAGAGAAGCTTGTTTTGTATTCACGTTAGGCCTGGGGGCCAAAACTCCCCGGCAATGTTTGCTGTTGGGCAGACCAGCTAGAAAAAGGGTTAATGGTTTCAGGTTTTGCCTTTTCTATATTGGGTCACGTGACTGAGAGCTGGCTTGTGACTGGACAAGCCAGGAGGAAATGAATTTCAAATCTCGAAGTTGTGAGATGCAGCAGCTCTGCTTGTTAGTAGCGGCTGTCGGTTGCTACAAGTTTTTAAGATCGCGAAAATTGCGTGTGTGTAAACCACGGATGTACGCGAAACCAAAATGTTGCTTGTACAATCACTTCATATTTGTAGCGAGTCGCTACACATGCACAAGCAAGATATAGGCGTGAGAGAAAAAAAAGCGAAAGAACTGATTTGTTTTGACACCACTTCCGGTAGCAGACAAACCGGAAGTTAGGAAGTACATTAGCTGATTTAGCAGGTTTAGCCACGCAACTAAAAGGACTAAAATCAAGATGATGTTTCTGTCGTATTTAACCTTTCATGAACTATACAACTTCAAGCGCATTGCTTCGTTTTATTTATTTATTAAATTATTTTGTTATTGAAGTTAAATGTTCTGCAATCTTTTTCACAAATCTGCATCTCGATTTTTTTTTTTTTGTTTTTTTTCAAAATCTTGTAGCTGATAAACCACATTGAACTTGAGTTTTTCACCTATCCTGACAATTTTGGAGTGTCATTCGTCAGATTGTAGCATTTTCTCGTTGGGCTTATTTGGTCTTGCACGTTCGTCGAGGTTTTTGTCATAAACCATCTAGTTACTCCAGGTTTTTTCTGAATTCTGAGGTTTTAGATTTCATCGATTAATTGTCCGGATTTTCTTTCCTTTTTAATTTGATTCAGAAAACTTTTCAATAAACATTTACAATTGGTCAAGTATGCGTGTTTCGTTGTTCATTGTGGTCATCACTTTAGATCTTGTTTTGTTTTTGTGTGCTTACAATTAAAAATTACAGTGTCCAATTTTACTTTTCATTTTTTTTTTTTTACATTACTATATTTTCTATGAGGCACTCATTGGGGAAAAAAACTACTTTTGAATTTTAAACTAATTCTCTCTCTCTCTCTCTCTCTCTCTCTCTCTCTCTCTCTCTCTCTCTCTCTCTCTTTCTGAAAATATTTAAAGCAGTTTTCTTTTCTGTTTCTAATACTTGTCTTTGTCACATGACTGATTGTGACCATCTGCGCCTTCACCTTTCGCATAGCAACTGTGATTGCTTCAGGAGGTTGCATTTGTGGTGGTGGTGCAAAATAGGGAAAATGAATTGTCTCGAGGAAGAAACGAACGACGTGTTAAATTGAATTAAACGAACAGGAATTTCTTTCGTGAAAGAAACAAATGAAAGAAAAGGGTACCACACGTGTTTAGTTTGGCGTGCATCTCTCGCTGTTAACTGGTGAGAAAGAGTCTATAGTTTGCCGTGCGTCTATCGTTGTTTACTGTTGAAAGAATGAATGTTTTAGATATAACATGTGTTCATGTCCGCGCGGGTGTAACCATCGTTCGTTGCGGGACTAGTGTTGTAGAAAGAAAAGGAAATGTGTGTTCATCTCAAGTTCGGGTCACTATCGTTTGTTCGCGCGTGGGAAGAGAAGTGAGTAATGTAATAGAACGAGAAAAGGCAGTCCATCGTGTAGACAAAGAAAAGGATAGAGGGTTGACGTCAGTTACGCGAAGGTGTTCTCAGGGACCAGTAGTAGATAGAGAGAGAAAGAGTAAGAATGTGTACGTATGGTCTGTTAGCGTTTTGCCCCACATAGTAGCAAGTGGTGTGAGGCACGTGGTCGGTTCGTAGACCGACCAGCTCGAAAGCTGGGCCAAAAAGAAAGAAGCCGCTTATTGCTCTTTCTTTTATACTCGTTTCCGATGGTCTTTTGCGCATGTGTGTATTTCCTTTGAAAGGGAAAGTGAAGTCGTCCTTGTGTGCGTACGTGTGGGCATGTGTGAGTACATGTGTGTACGTTAGCGTGTGTGTATATACACGTGAATGTGAGTGTATGTACGCGAACGTGATTATATGTACGTGTATGGACGTGGGCGCGTATGTTTGTGTGCGCGTATGTATATGACAAGTAATATAGCTTGAAATGTGAACATGTTTTTGTGTGAGACTAGGAAAGGGTCGTGCACATTACAGCGCAGTTCGAACTCGAATTGTTTGCGTTTCAGAGGTAGACTACACTTCACTTTTATCCGTGCGACCTTTAAATTATACTCAGACTGAAACAAGTGTCAGCAAACCAACTATTATCAGAATACAAATTACCTCCGCAAAGTTCAACTCTTCCTCATCAGGGTAGCAGCGACGACAACGTGATAGTGCCAGAGTTACCCTGTTAATAAAACTCTGATAAATATCTAAAAATATTCAATATCAGGATTGTTAAGTTTTGAGATATTGTATTGAACAAAGATGGCGGCGTGGTTCAGATCAGTAACCAAGATAGCGACCAAGAATCAAATGCGGTCCGTGGCGTAGTTACGCAGTTACTTTCCGGCCTTGTGCCACATTTTGCTGAGGTGGGCAGCAAATAAATAACTACCCCCATCAGAAGTCCATTGTGATGGGATGTGTCTCCTAGCGGCTTCGGCTGCAGGGAGACAGGGTAGTACACATCAAGGATTCGTCACTTGACACTCAGCCCAACAGGTGAGGGGCCGGGAACCGGCCCAGCACCTGTTGGACTGAGGTACGCCGCCTGGGTAATACCTAGGAGGTGGGGAAAGTGTATTGCTTGCTGCCTTAGGCGCCCCGACCGGGGAATGCCGATGGGGTTACTCAGGCAATTTTTAAAATCGCAGGAGTGCCTCTTCTTTAGGGGAGCCTGCGGGGTTCCCACTTTCCGGCCTTGTGCCACATATTGCTGATGTGAGGAGCAATTAAATATATACCCCCATTAGGAGTCAAAAACATTTTACAAGGATCCGTCGCACACAAGTCGTCTCTGCCTCTGCACGCTGCAAGCAAACACGTGTCAGGTGTGGAATTGCAAATCAGTCGAGTGAAAAAAGACAACATTGCTTCTGCGACATTTCGCTGTGTGTTCTGGGTCAAACGTGAGTTGTTGTTTGTTTGTTTTTTTTTGTTTTTTTTTGTTTTTTGTTTTTTTTTTTTCTGCTTTTTTTGCGCAGAGGTCGGGCATGCTTAATGAACACACACAAAAATAA
>NC_136509.1:12612045-12622045 GCF_053919585.1 Euprymna scolopes | reverse complement strand
CACACACACACACACACGACACATCATTTATACACACACACTTCGATACACTCATATACTCATGACGGATACACCCACTCACTCACATGCACACACGCATCCATTGACAAACTTGGGCACTCTTTTCAGCCACAGACACTCCTGACTCATTCATTCACTCACACGTGACAGACGCTCATAAACACTTGTCATGCGAGCAATAAAATGTCGTATCGGTTCATTCTCATGAAGCAATGATCCCATGGAATATCTCTTCCTTTCAGATTAAGTGATCGATTTATTGCCTGAAGCTTGACATGAGTAAAATCCGAAAACTGGAAGAGAAGTTGAAAATACCTTATAATATGTCTCCATTACGCCATTTTATAATTTTAGAAAGGTTAAACGCACTTTATTTCCTTTTGACGGATTGATTATTGCTATCTCTCCGATGAGTTAAGGGCATATTAGATTCACTGATTGATATAATAATTAAGTGATTGATTTTACGCTACGAAACAAATAATCTCAGGAATTGTATAAGTCAACTGAATTAAAGGAATAAATTATAAGATGGTCAACATCATGAACTTTGGAATATAGTCTTTTGTCGTTTATTCACTATATTGCTCTGTAATTACATTGAGATTCTTATATATATATATATATATATATATATATATATATATATATATATATATATATATATTGTTGGGAATAATATTCCCATTGACCAATCTGGTACCCCCATTAAGGGGGTACCAGACTGGTCAAAAAAGTATCGCTAACAAAAACAAATAAAAACATCTACATAAAAGTGATACATTTAGTAGTCCTGCGAGGATAGTCGCGTAGTAGTATTATCACGAGGTGCCGATTTCGAATCTCGCTAGATTCAGCCACTCTGATGAGTCGTGGACGACGAAACATATGTCAGTGGATCATTATATATATATATATATATATATATATATATATATATATATATATATATATATATATATATATATATATATATACTTAAATCATTCGTTGAACTCTATGCTGATGACACGACCATCTATGGCAACACATCAAAGGCCGTAAATGACAAAGTTCTCTCTAATTCTCTCTCCTCTGATCTTGAGTGCGTGGTACAATGGGGGAAGAGGTGGCTGGTCACTTTTAATGCATCTAAAACCAAGCTTCCATCTTTACATCATCAACACTCTGATACCCATCTGGCATCGATTGAAATGGATGGCTCTCGTCTTAGGGAGGCTCCATGTTTTGACAAGCTTCTGGGTTTGACCTTTACTCATGATCTGAAATGGAACACTTACATCAAATCTGTTGCCAGGGACGCTGGGAAAATGGTGGGATCCTTCTACCGCTCCAGAAGATATCTCACTACTGATGCAATTCTCTATCGGTATAAAAGCCAAGTACATCCAAGGATGGAGTACTGCTGCCACATCTGGGCAGGAGCTGCTAAAAACAGCCTATCCTGCCTTGACAGAGTACAAAATAGACTTCGTGGTTTAGTGGGGTATGCCCTTTTCTCTTCCCTGCAACCTCTCTCCCACAGAAGAGACGTTGCGAGCCTGTCTTTGTTTTATCGTTATTTCCATGGCAGGTGCTCGTCTGAGCTCCAATCCCTCGTCCCCCCTCGCCAATATTTCACGAGAAACACCCGTCTGGCTGAAACTACTGTCAATAATTTTCCCCACTTTTTATCTGTGCCTAAATCCAAACGTAGATTCCATGAGCAAAGCTTCTTTCTTAGAACTGCACGCCAGTGGAACTCTCTGCCGCTTGCCTGTTTCCCACCTGTTTCCCGTCTTCAAGTCCAACATAAACAAACTCCTGACAAACCGTCCCTTAAGTAAGACACTCTATCAAAACCTCCAATACTAATGATTACTACAATACTATCTCATTGATTACTGTACACGCAATAACCCTTATTCCTGAGTGGCCTTCGGGCCTTGATAAGTGGTGACCCCCATGTAAAAAAATAAAAATGAATAAACATCCACTAATCTTTTGAGGTCTCCTCCTCCGCGTGGCTATACCTGCCTCTCGTTTTCACCCACTCCTCACACGCAAACACACTCCAAGAGGAAAATATGTTATGACTGCATGTCACTTGTAGGAAATCTGTCAAGCTATCCCAGCCACAAAAAAGTTGGTTTCCTCTTCCACCGCCGCCGCCGCCTCCGCACAGGAAGCATTTCATTTCCCAAATATCAACACTAAAGGAAATAAAACGACACCTGAGACGCCAACCACGCAGGAGGGGTTGGGGGTGGAGAAGGAGTCAGTTGTAATTCTCTCTTTGCCCTCTTCTCTCAGTGTTCGGACATTAAATGCAAACTTGTGACACATTAAAATACTTCCACACCTCGCGGGGAAATAGTACGATATAACAATGAAATAGCAAAGATATGCTTTCAAACTTTCAGCAACTGCCGTAGTTGTGACTATAAACAGGGTTTAATTTCAATATTAACTTCAGGGATATCATAAAAGCAATGCCGCTCAGCCAGCACTATTTAAAAATACATTATCAAAATTATTATATTAAACTTTTTAGATAAAAATACTTGTAATATGCAAGGTGCCTTCAATAACCCAATCCATAATTTTTATACCTTTCAAAGTAATCTCCTCCGACTGCAATGCAATTGTGCCGTTCCAACAACATCTGAAAGGCCCCATGGAAGTCATCTTATGTGAGTGTGTCAAGTCTCTTTTATCTTCTCAATTGTCTCATAACGACAGTCTCTAAAATTTTCCTTGAGCTTATGGAATAATCAAAAGTCACAGGGAGCAAGGCCTGGACTATAGGGAGGGCGAGGAACTGTCTTGATTCCCATCTTGCTCAAATACTCCGTGACAAGGATGGAGCACCCTTGGGATAAACTTCGCGCAAATCTACCGCATTTTCAGTTCCTCACAAATAATGGTCTGCACAGTTCCCACACTGACATCAAACTGTGCCCTTGTAGTCTCTATAATGGTTCTTATCCATGACATTCTTTATTTGGCCAATCAATTCTGATGTTCTGACTTCCTTACTCCTCCCACACTTCTCATCATTCCTCACAGACTCCCTGCCTTCCTTGAATCTCTTATGCCACTCAAAAACTGATGATCCAAAAGTAATCTGAAGCATTCCATACGTTTCTGTGGCATTTTTTAAAGTTGAAAACAGAAATTTATTGCATATCGTTCTTTTACAGGGCATTTATAGTCAAGCCCAAATATCAGCTGACGTGATATTGTAAACAAACACAGACAGAATTTGATGAACGAAATTATCTTTATTATTTTTTATTTTGGGGGCAATTATTCCTCGTAATATATAATAATCATCAGTAGAGCATTGATTCATTCTTATAATTCATACGCAATCTGCATGAATTAAAATATCATGTTTGAGCGTATTGTACGATCGGGCAACGTCGGGCGGCCAGCTAGTAACCGATAATAATTATTTTCCTTGTAAATAATATATATGCAAGATTTTGACTTTTGGTTGTTGAATACTCTCCAATTGTTTACTACGTATGTCCGCTGACTTGGCATTACTGGCACTTAATTTCTCTCAGTTCTTGTGTCAATTGCCTTGAGGCAAAATGTGAGCCTACGAAGTCAAGGGAAACTTTGTGACTAGGTTCGAATTTCTCGATCAGCAGTAAATATCACTTGCCACGCTGATGAATGTGTAAACATGAAACACTAATGTCGGTAGATATAAAAATAATTGTTAACATTTATTTGAAAAATATTATATATATCTTTTTTATTTGGTTTACGTATCTCGCTACACATTCATAAGCATGTTTCGGTCACCCAGTAACAAGTAACTAGAGATCTCTTCAGGCGATATTGCTTATACTAAAGATAAGTCTATAACCTGATTACAGACTTAACTTTTGTAACGGACTTTCGTATAAGCAATACCGCCAGAGGAGATGTCGAGTTACTTATAACTGCCTGGCCGAAGCATGCTCATGAATGTGTAGCGACGTATCAATGCTTATGTAACACAAATAAAAAAAATGTATATTTTGCTCTACTTCAGTAACCTCGTAATAAAAAGCTCAACCCGTAGGTAGAGCATAGATACAATATGGGAAGATATTAACAAAACAAAAAATATGTTGCATATAGATTTATTCATCAGTTTAAAATAAGGAAATACAATCAAGAGCATAGGGACTCTCTCTCTCTCTCTCTCTCTCTCTCTCTCTCTCTCTCTCTCTCTCTCTCTCTCTGCGTGGTGGTATTTTTCTTGGCCTTAAGGCTAGGGCCAGTGTTCTATACTTGATCAAAGATGGAGAGGTCTATCTTGATTGTGAAAATTCTAATTTTGTCCCATTCAGAGTGACCCTTTTTGAGGATATGGTTATCCTCCACATAGACAAAACGATATTATGTCTAATTTTGCCCTCGTTGGGAGGTAAATCTCAAATCATTGTATTGAATTGAATAGATAATTCGTGAAATCACTACTATTATATAAAAGGAAGTGTGTGTGTGTGTGTGTGTGTGTGTGTGTGTGTGTGTGTGTGTGTGTGTGTGTGTGTGTGTGTTCGTTCCCTATTGACTCGGAAACGGCTAGGCCGATAATTTTTAAATCTCACACGAAGGCATTTGATGTGTCTGGGGATGTTCTTACGAAGGCATTTGATGTGTCTGGGGATGTTCTTGTATCGGAATGTTCTTACGTAGGTTACGCGTCTGATAAGTATATAAAATAAAATCGATAACCGAAAAAAAAAATCCGATTAAGGACAGAAGTCCGATTTTGACCAAAGTTAACACTTTTTTACAACTTAACATCACAAGTACATTTAAGAAATTTTATTACCGCACAAGTAGAAAGGACTAGCGTATAAAATCAACAATAGATTAATTTATAAAACAGGTGTGCTTTGAATTGAATATTTCTTTTTAGAGTGTGCGCACGTGCGTGTGTGTACAGAAAAATGGATTTTGTAGCAAACACATTTCAGGTGAAAACATTATTACGTACTTTAGGCACCTCCAAATTTCACCACAGAATTAACCCCCTATACGTAACACGATGTAACTTTATTATAAGTTAATATTGTCAATATAACTTTTGTACCATTTAAAAGAAGGGCAAAATAAACAAGTAATAATTAAAAAAAAATTCTTTCATCGTACGTATGAAATTGCGAGACGGAAATCGTGTTTACATAATTGGTGCTTTAAAGTAACGTCCCATGTAGTAGACATTCCGAACGTGAAAACATACCCGTGTTTAATAAATCTAACAAATATCAACTAATCGTCAGATTTTCGCGAAAGTTTCGATACTTATCCATTTTAGAATGAAATTACATATAAAATGCAGTTTCCGTAAAATATACGAGGGGAAATACTTTTTTTTAGTGTGATGTCCCCCCCCCCATATTTATTTTTTCGAAATTTGAACAAAATATATTTAAATCTATCGAAATGTCTATTTATTATGAAACATAAGAGTTCAAATAAGTAAAAATATTTAATTTTTAAAAATTTAAATACACGCATTGAACAAAAACTTACCTTGAAGTTGCAATTAAAAAATTGATATAAATTTAATATTATTATGTTTTTTAAATAGCGTTTTTTTTTTCTAATTAATATATACTATAATCAGTTGAATTGCCAAGAAAAAGAAACTCCCTAAAAATTAATTAATTTTTAAAAGATTAAAACGATTAAAATTCTATTATTTCAAAATGTCCCGTTTCAACATAGATTTTTAATTAATTGTGTTTATTTATTTATTTATTTTAATATTAAGTTTTAATGCAAACATGGCTCTTGTCAGCTATTTTATCGCCAGATTAAAACCGATTCGAAAATATTATTGCACAAATATTAAGTATTTTGCAGACCCCCCCCCTCATATTTTGTTTGTCTTTTTTTACCAAACAAAAGTATGGAAGCCGGTAATTAACACTCGTACACATTCAGTAAAACCGTATTTCATATTTAATATACAAATGTTTATAATATTATTAATCGTTAAACTGTGTAAATCTTAAAACCTAACAAAATTATAACAAAGATTAATTATTAATTGCAGTTTGAAGAAGATAAACAAAGGTTTTTAAAAATCATTAAGTCGCTCTTCTTTTCCATAATTCGTATAGTTAATACAAGTCTGACGTCACAGGAACATGCGCTCCATTTTTCACAATCGTTTGGCAGACCGTAACGTATCATGTAGAAATTAGTTTAAATTCTAAAAAAATAAAAAAAAATAATTACAAGTAAAAATAAAATTTATCAAGTTTTATCGTGAGTTTTAATGTGGAAGCGTTTTGCGGCCAATTCTTTATGACAAACTGACTTATCTCCCTCGCTTTCCTTGCAATCCGCCATTAAAAAAATGGAAAATGTTCGACCATTAATATGTACGATTTTTTTCGAAAAATAGATCTAACGCATCTACTGGGTCATTTTTCGTAATTTTTGGAGTTTATACTAATTTCGACATGACACCCGAGTATGTAATAATGTTTTAAAGTTTTTACTTTGAAGTGTGATGTTTCAAAATCCATTATTCTACACAAGAAGCACCTTTTTAAAATGTAAGCAGAACTATATTTTGATTAATTTTTTTCGAAACCATCCACCCGCTGGCAATTTATAAAGTTCGCGGTCATGGAATTTTTTTTTTTTTTTCCACATTGAAAGTTTTATGTTATTTTTGTTAAATGTTATTAATCTGTATATCAATACTTCTCAGTCATCCCTTTGATTCCAATCTCTCCCATTCTTTTTTCAAAGTTTTTCGGGATTGTTCCTAGTGCTCTGCTCCTACTATTAGAGATGTTATCTTGACTTCCTTCATCTTCCAGATCCCTTTGAGCTCTCTGACCAATTCCGTGTATTTGCCCCGCTTCGCTTCTCTGTCTCCTTGATCTTCACTCTGTGGTTTGCTGGAACGGCAAAATCTACAATCTGGCAGGACTTTTCCTTCTTGTTAACTATTATGACATTCAGTCTACTTGCTTGAATGGGTTTATCCGTTTGTAGGATTTTGTGACTTTTATTTTCAAGTACTGCTGTCGGTTTGTGCTTGTACCAGTTGTCTGGATGTTCAAGATGCAATTGTCTGCATAATTGCCTCTAAAAAAAAAAAAAAAAAAAAAAAAAATCACACACACATAAAATTCTTTTTGGTAAAACTTGCGGAGAACGCTCTGTTTTACGGTGGTTGGATGGACGGAAATGTAAATTTCGTTTCGTTTTAAATTTGATCAAACTCATCGTTCACATTCGACATGTCAACTTAAATAGGTTTTCGGGTATGCTGACAAGATTGGAGGTGTCTATTCCGAAAACCGTTCTTAACATGGGGAGGTTAGGGTGTTTATTTGTAGTAAACATACCCGAAAATCTATAAAAGTCAACATTTCCAGCGAGTTGGACTTATGTAAAAAAAAAAAAAAAAAAAAAATACCAAAAAAATACCAAAAAAATACCAAAAAGTACCAAAAAAATAGGTATACCAAATTGACTTTTTGGATTAAAAACTAAATTATTTTGTTTTTGTTGATAAATTTTTATTTTTATAAAAAAATCTTTTGTTTGTTTGTTTGTTTCTTATTTTTTTTTTTTTTTTGTACTTGTGCACCGTACTGAAATAATAACATTATTTTTTTAAAAGCCATTTTTAACATAGGGAGGGGTGGGTGTTTTGTAACTATTCTGTGCTTTTACCTGACAATTTAATAATAAAAAAGATATCGTGAAGCTTGAATTTAATCTGAAAAAAAAATTTGTATCGGAATGCCTTTGATAAGTATTAATAAGCAATAATCAAAATAATCCGATCAGTAAAGGAACAGGCGATTTTGACTAAAGTTAACACCTTATACAGCCTAACTTCACAAGTGCATTTGAGAAATTTTATTACCACACAAGCTGAAAGGCCTGACATATAAAATCAGCAGTAGGTTGTTTGATATGATTGACGCGTTTGAAATTAAAGTTTCTTTTTAGTGCACAATTGAATCATGATACTTGAATTTTGCATTTTATTAAAGCCAGTATATATAAAAGATAATTTTATAAAATCTACAGTAGATTCTCGACAGTGCAATGTTTTCTGCAATGTATTGTGACTAATCAATGCAAGAGGTACATGAGCTTCCTTCCTCCGATGCACCTCAATGGGTTCCCAACTAGAGCAGGAAATCAATCGATTTGATTGAAAAAAAAAAATGGGTGATTTTACCGATTTCGATGACAATAAAATATTGGAGGGTAAAACATTCGTTGATCCTCATTTATTCCTGGGCAACGTCGGATCTCCCTCCTAGTAATTTGAAATTCTGAGAGGCTGATATTTTGAATTCTCTTATTCTGAGTCTGACTCCATAATCCTGTTCAGCAATCTCTATCTCTATAAAAGCCAAGTACGTCCAAAGATGGAGTACTGCTGCCACATCTGGGCAGGAGCTTCAAAAAACAGCCTATCCTGCCTTGACAGAGTACAAAACAGACTTCGTAGCTTAGTGGGGGATGCTCTTTTCTCTTCCCTGCAACCTCTCTCCCACAGAAAAGATGTTGCGAGCCTGTTTTTGTTTTATCGTTATTTCCATGGCAAGTGCTCGTCCGAGCTCCAATCTCTGGTCCCCACTCGCCAATCCTTCATGATAAACACTCGTCTAGCTAAAACCATTGTCAGTAATTTCCCCACTCTTTATCTGTGCCTAAATCAAAACGTAGATTCCATGAATATAGCTTTTTTCTGAGAAGTGCACGCCTGTGGAATTCTCTTCCGTTTGTGTGATTCCCACCTGACTACAACTTGGACGTCTTCAAGTCCAACATAAACAAATTCCTGATTAATCGCCCCCTTAAGTAAGATGCTTTATCAAATCTCCAATACCAACTATTACTATGATATTATCCCATTGATTACTGTACACAAAATAACCCTTATCCCTGAGTGGCTTACGGGCCTTGATAAGTGGTGATCCCCATGTAAAAAAAAAAAAAAAAAATGGTACTTAATGACGAGTGTGGACCCTGTGCAAACATTGGCCTATTTAGCCATGAAAAATTTTTTCAGGCCAAAATAATTTGAAAAAAGCCAAAGAAAATGCTAAATTGATTTTAAACTTCAAATTAATCTAGCGTGTTTTCTGTTTTGACTTTTTTTTTTCTTGGAGTAAATTTCATTCATACTTTTATTTTGTGCTTATTTTTATTTTATTTTATTTCATTTTAAATTCATTTTTATTTTATTTTATCCGAATATTTTTTGTACATTTATAATAATAATAAAAATGCTTCCGCAACTATTTGAGTGGACAAAGGACTTCGATTCTTCTTATAATTTTAATTATTTCTTTAAATTATAAGAAGAATCAAAGTCCTTTGTCCACTGAAATAGTTGTATCATGTTTTTGTTTTGTTTTTTAATTATAAATGTACACAAAAAATATTTGGATAAAATAAAAATGAATTTAAAATGAAAATAAAATAACAAATTTAGAATGAATTAATATAAAAATAAAATCAATTTGGCATTTTTAGGGATTTTTAAAAAAATTTATTTTGTCCTGAAAAAGTTTTTCATGGCTAAATAGAAAAATGTTTGCGCAAATTGTTTCGTCATTAAGTACACAAATTTTAAAATGGCGCGGTGGCAAAAATGCACCAGCACCTTTTTTAAATATATAAAAAGCACAATTGTGTGGATGTTATTCTTTCAATTACTTTCGATTTAAGGGGGCACAATTAAAAAAATTAAAACGAACGAAATTTAAATTTCCTTTCCATTTTTACAATAACCGTAAAACAGAGCATTCTCCGCAAGTTTTGCCTTATTTTTAATATATAAACAGATTTTTTTTTCTTGCGTTCTTCCATGGCCGTGATTTTAATAAATTGCCCACTCAGAAATATATCGCTGTTCGAACAACGCCGGAATAACGTTAGTTTATAATAAATTCGATCTTCTAGTTCTTGTGTGCTTCTTAAACAACACCCCCTCTTTTCC
>NC_136509.1:12527045-12607045 GCF_053919585.1 Euprymna scolopes | reverse complement strand
AGATATTGCCCAGTCCTAATATCGAGCTCTCTGGTCTGCCCTGAAAAGGATTCCGTGGGGATTATCCCACATCTCGATCTATATCTACCTATGCGTATCTGACTTGATTTTCCTCTATCCAACTTGCTTTCTCTGGGTTTTTTCCTATTCTTAGTAATCTCCTTTCAATCCATTCATAAATGCCGGTTTGAATTTTATTGTCTACACATTTTTAAACGATCGATTTACTTTTCTTTGCACCTAAACTATATTTAAAGCAACTTCCATCTTTAGATTTAACGATAAAACTTTCATAATTCGAAAATATTTTTTCTCGCTTTATGGCTTTAAAAAAAATTAATCTCTTCAGAAAATGTAAATTTAAAATTTAATTTAAAATAACGATTTGGTGTTTATGGGATTTAAATTTAAAGAGGACTTGTTATAACCTGCAGATTTTTTTCTATTTTAAATTTTTTAAACTTAAAATCCGTAACTGATTGAAAATTGGTAAATTTGATTAAAATTAAATTTTAAATTGCATTTAAAGTGTATTTCAAATTCGTTTCGTTTCAACTGCTACGATTCAATTCCATATTTTCTCACTTTTCCATTCATTGTATTTTTCCATCAACATTTGATGCTTTTTTTTTTCTCCCTTTTTGCTTTTTTTTTTTTTTTTTTTTCTATAAAATTTAACTCCTAACAAAACCACTGCTAATCTTTATTTTATTTTTATCTTTGATTTAAAATCTACCCAGTGTAATGATAATGTGAAAAGGTGGATGTGTACAAAGACTCCAATCACTACTTTTAAACTATTGGATTTTTTTTTTTTTTTTTTTTTCACTGAAAAAAAAAAAACGATCAATCCTTAAAATTTCTGAATACATCAGTTTATTTTAATATAACCCTCCCCACTATCCATTTCAAAATCTATAATTACTTGATTAATAAAATTCAAATGTTTTAAATGAAATAAAATTTAGTTTGTATCTTCCAGCGTCGTCGCTTGTGGAAATTTTTTTATACTTTGTATTTCTCTTGAAATAATTTCTTTGGAAAACGATGGCTTCATATTCTATAATTTTGACATTTAACTAATGACTGTATCACCTGAATGAAACCTGACATTCCTTGTATCGGATCTGCTAAATCAATTTTCTTGGCTCAAATTAATGATTTCGATTTCATTTAAGATCTTTAAATCTTTGTATCTTTCAAATTATTTCCTCTTAAACAAGTTATTCCTTTGTAATCGGAAACTGAAACTCTTTCCAATCGATTCCAAACGAAATTGATTATTTCCTTGCGAAATATTATACGAAATTTATTTGATCCTGTTTAATTATCCTGAAAATGTTTGTCGATTGTAAATTTTTACGAAATTCTTAGTTAAATCTTAGGTCTTATCGACCCCCTCCTCGAAGATGGCATTCATGAAGAATTGGATTTAGGAATTTAACATGAAACTTTAAAACGCTTCGTTAATTTTGTAGTTATTTTTATGGACCGACACATAAATATGTACTCCTGTGTTCAATACTAAGTTTAATAGATTTATGGCAATCTACACAATGTTTGCTTTCAGAGACTGAAGTCTAAACTATGGATTAATGTCTTCAACAGTAACGTTTTTCTTTGATTTAGGGAATAAAAAGTAATATACTTTGACTTTTAAACTTCAATTTATTAGCCACCTTTGTTTCTGGTTGAAAGATTCAAAATCACTTTCACTGTCAAAGCACAATAAATACGGTTAATTTTTACATGCCCCAAGCGTATTATAACCCCCCCCCCCCCCAACCTCTCCATGTAAAGAACGGCTTTCGAGGGTGGGGTGTTTATTCTGAAAGCCGTTCTTAACATTGGGGAGGCTGGGGTGCTTATCTGGGGCACGTCGTAAAAATTGACCATAAATACCTCGATTTCTGTATGGAATTTCGAAGGTAATTTTGATACGTTTAATTTGGCAGATAAATCTGTTAAAAAGCTGGATTTACTCTATAATCCAAAGCCCAAAATTATGAAGCTTTCTACTTTTACCCTATTTTCCTAACGCATTTTTTTTTTTAAATTTATGGTCTCATTATTGTATGAATGAACTGAAATATTTTAAGTGGCTTCAATCAGTTCGTAACGTTTAATTATCGTTACGTTCTGCATTTGTATTTAAATTAATTTTCTTTATGACCTGCCCCAACGTAGTATAAACGCTCCCAACCATCCATATTAAGAACGGCTTTCGAGGTTGGGGGGTTATTCCGAAAGCCGTTATTAACATGGAGATTGACACGTCATAAAGATCTAAAATTTTAAAATATATTCCTACTTGAATAATATTCACCTGGCATACGGGCTTGTCGGCTTATATCGGATTCTGTACGATTTTCGGTAATCAACCTCCTAAGCATTACCGCTTCCTTCGTATTGTTGGTTGCCTGGAAATCCCCCACCGGAAAATGCTGACAGGTCAGTAAACCTCCACGAGGCTCATTGGTTTTTTGGGGGGGGGGGGCTGGACCCCTCTAGGTTCGTGTTACTTTGACTTTTTTATAAGGGTGGCAGGGAGTAAATAATTCTATTTATTTTTACAATTTGTTAGAATTGTTAACACGAATGTCACTTTTTTATACATGCATTTATAATTGCTTGAATAGTTGATATTCCAAAAATACACTTTACGTAATAAAATGATAAAATAGAAATCCCTAATTATAATAATTTATTATAGTTTGTTTCTTCGATCCGAATTCTATTCTGCGTTTTGTTAAAAAAAAAAAAAAAAAATGGAAAATTATATATCGCTCCTGAAACCTTGTTAATTAGATCAGATGTTCTTCAACCGAAACATTTTTCGTCTCTTGATATATCGAGATTCGATCTCTTTGGTAGAAGAATAGGTTTCTTATAAATCCGGCATTATGAATATATAAGCATCACTCGTTCTTCTCCTCCCCCTCCCTCTCTCTTTCTGTCCCTGTGTTACTCTCACCATCTCTCTGCTCCCCTCTCTTCACAGCTTTTTGTTCTGCTACTAGAACTATGAATAGCAGGTGTTTTTTGTGTTTGTTTTTATAGAGAAACTGACAATTTTTTTCTGAGATTGTTCGATTATTCACCCTATAATGCCCAGTTTAATCCGCTAAAGTGAAATCTATCCTTTTTAATTATATAAACTCTTTCGGTTGCTTTCAATTGAATTTCATGATGCGTGGCTGTACGCAAGGCGGTAAGTAATATTCATCATGCAGACGGAATTGTCAAATTTCGTATAGCAACAATGCAAATTTAAAATATTATTTATATGATTTAATTGGGGAGGGAGGATCCTTCACCTAGAGTTGCCTGCGAAATTTATGGTGATATTAGATTTTTCACAATTTTAAAATAGCTGAAGTCTTTTTCTTTGCATTATTTAAGAATTTCAATTCTAATGATTAAGAAATTTTTGTATGAATTGTAAATTTTTAGAAATTGGATTTCAATTGTTTTTAGGCTTGATCTAGTTGGTTTTTTTTTTTTTTTTTTTTTTTTTTTTTTTTTTTTTTCCTGAATCTCCTTTTGATTCATTGATCTTATCTTTTGGCGCTTCTACAGAATTGGGACGAGATTTTCGGAAATCGTAAAACTTTCACATGAAAACAATGGTATCTACGTTTTTTTGTTTTTTTTTGTTTTTTTTAGATTATATCCAAAAAATTACGAAAATTGAGTTAGAATTCTTTTTTTTATATATAAAAATTTGAAAACCATCAACAGGGAGGTAATTTTCCGTTCGAATTAAACAAAGATGGTGACAATTTTTCACCTGCTAACAGTTATTTTTAATTCAGTAATAGGTAATTTCGACTGCATAGTTTGGAAGCTATTGTACTTTATTAGAATTGGCAAAAAAAATCAGCTGAAACCATTGTTTTTATCTGAATTCCATTTATCGACTACAAAATTTCGTACCAATAGTGTAGAAGCAAGTATTTTAATCAACCGAAAATTTTTCTTGAAGTCATAAAGACAAACTGCCTCTTTGGTTTCGATTTTCGAAATCGTTGCCTCTCCATCCTCTAAAAGGTGTCTTCATCTTGTCAAATGATTCTTTTGTCAACATGTCTTTTCGTGAAGATAAACAAATAAAATTTTTAATTTCTTTATTCCGTCTAGAGTTTGTAACAATTTCTATATTTAAAAAATTCAATCTTTTGTCTGTTTTTCTTGCCTTTACTTTAAAAAAAATTATAAATTATTTGAAATCTAAATTGCAAAATAAAATCCAGAATGCATTTCCTCATCTGTGAGCAACTAAATCATTTTAATCTTTGAATAATAAACTAATTACTGCGTGACACATCGAATTTGAATGTAATTTGAAACCTTTAAACTGTCGAATAGAAAATCGTAAATTTTTACTTTGTTTCCACCTTAACATTTTCCTTTAAAATGACAACTTTTATGGGTTTTCGGACATGCTGAAAACTATCATTTAAGTGTGTTCCTATATAAATTTCGCGCTTTTAATTTGTATTTTTTCATATTTAATTCATAATCGCAACAAACTCATTATCCCTATTTATTTGTATCCCGCGAGGACAGTTGGACCCAAGGACGAGTGTTAATACGGGGAAAATCCATCTCCCAAACTTTAATTTTGTCGTCTTCGCTTACTGATGACCGAATAGCTACTACACATTAACCTAGAATGTATAAAATTGTCACTGTCTTTGATTTCCTTTACGCCGGGAAATTATTTTTGGACGCTGCAGGATTTGAGATAATTTCCATTGATTTGTGTTTTTCAAACGATTGCGTAGTTGAAATTTTTAAACATTTTATGTGCTGGAACTACCTTATGAGTTACCATTTAGCGCGAGCGCACACTTACAGCCTTTAATGTGTACATATTTTGGTCTCTTTCCTATCTCTGGAGACGATAAGGCATCCACACGCTTGTAAAGGTGTCCGTGCGATGTGTTGGGAAGTAGGGGTTGCGCAATCCACAATCATATTTCTCCTAGATCGGCTTGATTCCAGTGTCAAGATGTCGAGGGTTGCTATGGTTGGTTTTTAATGTGGGGAAATCAAGCTTCCTGAAAAGGGACCCTCTGAAGGGTAGGATTTTTCCATTTTCTTAGGACAGAAACGACAATGTAGATGTTATTTTGGTTCTGTCGCTTCTAGGGGTTTGTATGATCCTCCCTCTTGCTCCCTTCAAACAAAAAATTTCTCAAATCTTAGGAAATTCTGTCAATTAAGCACCAAATGTTCAGTGTATTGATGTTTAAAAAATATATATATTCAAAGGTGTTTCGTTTACTTGATGTAAATCGCCATTGTTTGATCATTTTCTGAAGCGACCTTTAACTTGCAGACCATATAATTTAATCGGTGTCCTTCTCTCTACAGGTGCATATTAACCAAATTTTAATTTAAAAATTATTCTAATCAATAACTGGATCTTAAATCAAATCCTGTTTAATGAATATAAGAATTTAAAATGTTTTGAGTTCCTAATTTTAGATTATTTCTAAAGAAATCTCTTAAAATGTGCAAGTTCATTTAGGAACAATCTAAAAATTGCTGGTTGAGGTTTGAACACTGCACGCTGTTTACAGAAGGTTTAAGTGGTTGATTCATAAGACAAGTATATGATGGCCCTATTAGTTCAATACATAAAGCAGATTAATTGCTTGTATGCATACGCTCTTGAAGATTTTCTCTTCAACCACAGGTCTATTATCTATTTAAAATCTCGATTTGTAAAAAAAAAAAAATCTTTCAAGATGGACTTATCCCCCCCCCCCAAATAAAATGGAGTCCAGATCTTGCATTATTGTGTAAGAAGCTATCAACCAAAGATTCTAAACATTCTTTACTCTGTAGTTTGCGTAATTTTAATTCCCCCCCCCCTTTATAATTGACCTTTAGCTACCATCTTGAATGTTTATTTCTGCCTAATTTAACTTTTTTTTTTTTTTTTTTTTTTACTGATCAATTTTATTCTTACACATTTTCATTCTTCTTTCAGACTCTCACATTCCCGGCATGAACAGCTATGGAGAATTCGATGATGCCCATGATTATCACCAATGTAAGAACCTCGAAAACCGTATCGAGGAACTTATCTTTATGGGTCGTCAACAATACTTAAATTGCGAGCTGCTGGTGCCACGAGGGCTCATCTTTCGTATTGCTCAGGATGTGCTTCGCATGTCCCGTAGCGAGCCATGTGGCATCCGTGGTTGCATTATGTTTATAAGCATAGAGCAGAAGGCATGTTCTCAGAAAATCAGCAAATTGGTCTATGATCCCGACTGCATTCCAACATTTGAGCTCTACCTCACCCTTCGAGAGGACACTAAGGCCTGGGCAATTGTCAAGAAGTTCTTATTCCAGTCAGCATCTGTCATTTTTGGCACTACCAACAACGTCTTGCCCAAGTTCTTGTGTTCGGGCTTCCAGTTGGAGAAGAAGAAACTCTATCGTCCGAACCCGCACAGAATGGATTCTAATTCCAACGTAAAGACCCCGTCACCATCAATTAAGTCTGTCGGACAGCTTTAGCGTATTTAATCATCTGGGACTGGTTAACTTGTATAGCCAGTCCTACCACCAGTCATTACAGACTTCTTTTTCATGATGTAAAAACTTTCTTCACTGGTTTTTTAAAACAAAAACAAAACCATTGAGAACTCATTTCATTATTTAAATCTGAACATTTTGTGTGAATCTGCATGGAAAAAATGTGATGAAAAAGAATTTATTTAAATGCGATAAATGATTATGGACGAATATGAGTGAGGGGGGGGGGACAAAATGCCCAAATTATTTATTTGGACTGAAAAGTCTTCATGAAACCTTCAAAAAAAAAAAAAATATTTAAGTAACAAAAAATGGTGGAAAGCTCCCTATTTCAAAATTTGTTGTAACCACAACAAAAATTAGCAGAAAATTAAAATCATTCGTTTCAGCAATTTTATGTTCTATAAAATTGTAATTTCTGACTAATATTTTATTTAAAGGATTATTTAGTTGCTTTTCAAAAAGCTTGTATATCACTTAAATATTTGTGTATAAATTTGAAAATACACATAGAATTTGCCATTTAATTATCATCTCACCTGCCAGTAAAAATCTGTGATAATTAGTAAAATATATGAACAATATTTTTCTTTTAATTAGTTGCGATTCTGTTCTCTCATTTCTGTGTTTTATATATGACAGGGCTGCATATGAGAAAATGAAGTCTTTTCTTTTTCTTCTAAGCCTCTAAACTTTTAAGTCAGAAATGACTTCCTATTCATCAGTTAAAACTTCCTAATTTGAAATAATGGATTGAAAATGTCTGACTCGTCCCTTAAAAACTAAATATCAGGGCTACCTGGCAATGCCTGTGGCCAGTCCTATTTCAATACTTTTCCCCTCCCAGCCCTGTCTTCTACTTTACCTACCAACATTTTCCACTCTAGCAAGACATGTACAAACTGACAGCTTTCCTTTATATAATAGATTTCCTGAGGAAGGAGTTGCCATTTTCATTCTTTTTGAATGTGTACATAACACCCCCCTCCCACTTTACTTGATGTAACCTGATCTAGTTGACCCTCAAAATGAATACATTTTTCTAAACTTTAGATGTTATTCATCTGGGCAATGCTGATAAAGAATTAACCAACTTTGTGGTTCTTTGTTTTCCAATTTACCTCTTAGTTGGATATACACACAAACTGCCCGTTATGAAATAGATTAGAAAGTTCATTTCTGACTTTAATTGGTTTTAAACTAAAATCAAACATGCTTTTTTTTTTCTTTTTTTTTTTCTGTAAAAATCTTTTCTGTGTCCCTGTCGTATTAAAGAACACGAATCCTAACTCTTCCCTTAGAACTTCTGCAATTCATTAGAAATTCGCTCTGCTCCTTGTTGACTTTTTTTTTTTTTTTCATTTAACTTTAATTACCTTAGCACAACTAAAAGAAAAAATTTTGTCAATGTAAAAAATCTGTGACCAAAAAGACATTTGTATATATGAGGAAGAGGTGTGGTAAGAACAAAATAGAAAAATAAAAATATTCTTTGTAAGAAAATCAAAATTGTTTTCTATTTTTTTTTTTTTTTTTTTTTTTTTCTTTGTGTGTTGGTTCTTTTGTAGAACCATGGCTCTAAATGTTCAAGAGCACTAATAACTTCTTTGGTCTATGAATTTTAAAGCAGTGATCTTGTATATCAATTCCATGAACTTCCGGTTTTGAAACTTGGAAGTAAAGTGTTAAACTGAAGATAAGATACTCCCCCCCCCCCACCTTCACCACAAAAATGTAGGTCAATAGATAGATCAGAAACTGATTAGTTTTGCTAAAATGTTAATTTACAGAAATATTAAAAGTAAAATATTTATCCATTAAATGGAAACGAAATGGAATGATTACTTAACATTATTCAAAAAAAATATGAATTTTTCGCATAAATGAAGTAAACAATGAAAAATTGTGCATTTGTCCAAATATAATTATACGGCATAAATATGAATCCTATAGATATTACCGAAAAATTAAACCTGATATAATAGGGGGTTTCGGATAAACTAACACTTTAACTTCTGACAAGTTTCAAAACTAGAAGTCAATTGAATTGCTAAATATGCAAGATCACAACTCTTAATTCTAGCTAACAATTTAAGTTGATTCTTTCTCCTCTGATCTTGAGCATGTAGTGTAATGGAAAGAGTTGACTGGTTAATTTTAATATCTAAAACCAAGCTTCTATTTTTACATAACCGCTCTGATCCCCATCTGGCATCAATTGAAATGAATGGCTCTTGTCTTGGAGGCTCCATGTTTTGACAAGCTTCTAGGTCTGACCTTTACTCCTGATCTGAAATGGAACGTGTACATCAAATCCGTTGCCAAGGTCGCTGGAAAAGTGGATCATTCTACCGCTCCAGTAGATATCTCCCTGCTAATGCAATTTTGTATAAGAGCCAAGTATGTCCAAGAATGGAGTATTGTTGCCACATCTGGGCAGGATAAGCTGCTTTGACGGTTCAAAATACTTTGTAGCCCAGTGGAGGATGCCCCTTTTCTCTTTCCCATAGAAGAGACATTGCGAGCCTCTGCTTTATTGTTATTATCTATGGTCTCCCCACTCCCTTGCCAAACTTTCAGAAAAAACACTCTAGCTGAAACCATTATCAATAATTTCCCTCGCTCTTTATCTTTTTTTTTTTTTTTATTATTCAATTTTCACCCCAAACAAGGCACGGTGCCACTTTGAAGCAGGGGGCTACTATTAGGGAATTAATTAGCGGGGTCATTATGAAGGGAGAAGAGTAGAAAGATGTTTGTTAACATTACACTTGAACTTCTGCATATCATTGCAGTTGGGAAAGCAGAATCCCGGAAGGGAGTTCCAAAGACCCGCAGTTCTGGGGAAGAAACTATTGGAGTAAAAGGCTTTCTTGCACCTAGGGATCTCTACTGTAAAGGGATGAGACTTAGTAGCTTGTCGGGGGTAGTTACGTCGGGGAGGTACAAGTGTTTGCAGTTCGTCAGAGCATTCACCATTAAAGTATTTGTAGAACAGGCAGAGGGATGCAACATCTCGTCTATGGGACAGAGGTTGAAGCCTAGATGACAGTTCAGGACCTATCAGGTTGGCGACTCTTTTTTGAACCCTGTCCAGGAGCGAGAGACAAGCAGCAGATGCACCAGCCCAGATGTGACAACAGTACTCCATACATGGGCGAATGGTTGCCTTATAGAGGTATAGGATACTGTCAGGCGTAAGTAGTTTTCAAGCACGGTAGAGGGAGCCAACCTTCCTTGCAGCAGCCTTGGCAATGCTCTCAATGTATCTATTCCAGTTCATATTCCCTGTAAACGTTAGGCCGAGGAGTTTAAAAAAAGTACTTTCAGGCAATGTGTTCTTGGCCATTGCTATTGGTGGTAGAGAAGGTTTCTTGTTATTGAAGGAAACAAGCTTAGTCTTAGCAGCATTGAATGTGACCAACCATTTTTGTCCCTATTCCACTACAGATTGGAGGTCATCCTCTAGTGTTTCTGCCATTTCCTTGGATATGTGTTCATTTGTTTTCCCCTCATATCTGTTATAGAGAGTGGTGTCATCGGCAAATATACCCATCTCCGAAACAATTTTATCAGGGAGGTCATTTATGAATATCAGGAATAATAGAGGTCCAAGGATAGACCCCTGAAGTACTCCCGCATTTATGTCATATTGTTTAGATGTATGACCGTCGAGGACAACTTTGATTTTTCTATTACTTAAGAAGGATTTAATTACATTATGAATTCTTCCAGTGATTCCATATGATCTAATTTTCCTTAGAAGACCATCGTGCCATACCCTGTCAAAAGCCTTAGATATATCAAGGGCTACCACTTTACCCTCCCCTGTTTTGTCCAATGAACGGTATATACGTTCAGAAACTACAGTTAAGATATCTGCTGTTGAACGGGCTTGCCTGAATCCATATTGTTTGTCAGTCAGGAGTTTAGCAGCTGTTTGGTGCTGGACTAGGGCTTGATTAACTAAGGACTCAAATATTTTGGCGAAAAGCGGGAGGAGGCTAATGGGGCGATAATTTAGTGGGTCAGTTCTTTCACCAGAATTCTTGAAGACTGGTACCACAGAGGCGGTTTTCCAGCAGTCGGGAAAACCAGATTCGTTAAGGCATTTATTGTAAAGTTTGGACAGAACTGGAGCAACCTCGGCAGAGCATTTTTTTTAATAGCACAGCCGGGATGACCTGTACCTAAACATAGATTCCATAAACAAAGCTTCTTTCTTAGAACTGCACACCTGTGGAACTCTGTTCCCTGCTTTCCAGCTGACTACAATATTGTCGTCTTCAAGTCCAACATGAACAAGTTTTTGATGAGCCGTCCTTATCCAGTTTACCAAATTTCCACTAACAGTTACTATTTTGTCTCATTAACCCTTATCCATCCTCAAGTGGGCTCTGGACCTTGATAAGTGGTGACTCCTTTGTATAAAAAGAAATTCAGTTCAGATTTCCAGCAGCCACAGTAAACCTCACATTGAACATTTTTTTTTTTTTTTTTTTTTTTTTAAGACTTGTTTATGTAATGAAGGTATTTAGTTCTCTCCCACTGCAAGAACTCCAACACCAGGGTCAGAAAGTAGTATTGAAGTCAGCATTCCCCAGTAAGGATGCCTCAAATGATTAGCAATAACCTCTTCCCTTCTCAAAGAGAGAAGGTAATTCTTGGTAGGGTGGACCAAGAATTGCACTGAACAAGCATCACACCACAATCAACAAGGGTAAAAAAAATTGGTCGAAATTGAAAAGTCGTTGTACATTATCTTAGTTTATTTTTAATCAGTTCATATGCGTGTCACGTTGGTAACGTTGCCATCTTTGGATGCTAGTTTTGCTTTCAGTTTCAATTCTTAGCTGATGGCACCCAAATACTTTTACTTTTGAAATCACAACTCTGTAATAATTACGCCTCTGACAACATCTTTTCCTTGGTTTGATTCTCAGGCATGTATCCATTGATATCTTATGTAGAATGATGCGGTTGATTGTGTCTGTCAGATATATACTCAGTCAAAACAATGAAAAGAATATGCTGTTGTCATGGTCCTAGTAATAATATACAAAATCTGAAGTATATTTTATGACTGCCCACCCACCAATTTTGAAATTAAAAAAAAAAAAAAAAAAAAAAATTGTGCAACTAAATTTTGGGTTGGAGATGACCTTTTTTAATGTCTAAAAATAATTGCAAGTTGTACACGGATTCCTAATCCATTTTAAACTCTAAGTTAATATTCAAATCTCTGACTTTGGTGATAAACAGAAAAGACCCCCAGTCTCTATATCATAGTACATGCATATTTATTGATTTCAACCATTTTTTACAAACAATATCATAGGCATTGATGAAACAATAAGAATACAATTGTAGAGGAAGTTCCTTATCAAACTTGGAGTGCAAAGTTGTAGCACTCCTGAAACCAATCCTAGGTCTCTTTGGACTGCTGCTACACCCAGGGTCTGCCAGCGGCGACCTGATTGCACCAGAGGTCACTACCCTCTAAAGCACATCCACGTACATTTTGATGTTGAGTTTCAAGCCAACTTTGAAGATGTGAGATATCATGATGTATTTAAGGCAATAACTGTAGCTGGAAACTGTTTTCATCAGTCTGGGCACATCCCTGTTATTTGTGGCAATCAAGCAAAGCATAAGTGACTTGCCCAGACTGAAGAGTGTGTTGATCCCTTGGTGCAATCAGGTGGCTGCTGACAGACCCTGGGTGTGACAGCAGGACTCCGCATTAGCCCACAAGTTCAGAGACCTAGGCTTGACTTCAGGATGAGTGCTGCGATTTTGTATCCTTCTTTCACTGCCTCCGCTTCTCCCCCGACTTGAACCTGCTTAACAACTTTGTTTCGTCGTTCGTCGAAGAACATCACCTGTATAACCTACCAGAACAACAAAACCTGATCGCCGTCATCTGCCGAGTATACACTGGCACTTATGGAAAAGGCATGCTTCCAGTCTGGACCCGTTTGAAGGCGGCTACATTAAATTGATGTCAGCTCTCCTATGTAATCAAGTTACCTGAATTGATTTCACAAACAATGGAATCACTAAAATCAATTTCTCTGGACACTATAGCAAGCACAATAATGGATTTTTCATTCAATGCAGATTTAAATAAAATTTTTACTGCTTAGTGTGAATGATGGAAGGATGTTTTAACACAAATTTGCATCCATGAACAACGCATAGAAAGTGTTTACTACATTGCAAGCTGAGCACAGCAAAACATGAAAGATATTCAAACTTCATCCTTCTGCAAAAATCAGAAAATTTCACATTTGGCAAAATGATAGCGCAGTTGTCAGCATCATTATTTAATATCAATTACAATTGTTTGAAATTAAAGAAAAATGCTACAAACGATTTTGTCAAATCTGCTACAAAGCGAAAATTTTCGGCTGAAATCACTGACAGATGATTAATTCCAATGCTTCATTATCATCGCAGGGTTACAATCTCCAGGAGATGTGAACATGTACACGTCTACTGTCTATGGTTGAAAAAGACAAAGAAATGACTGTACTCTGATCATAAAATGTCAACCACTAATAAATCTAAAACGAGACACAACAATAGTGCAATAACAAAGCCAATCAGTTTCAAACAACATCAAATTGGTAGAGAAATCCCTGACTGGAAATGGAAAGAAGCCTCCAATACCCTGTTGGTCATGTGCGAAGATGCACCATGCTCGTTTTTTGCCCATTTAAAAGACTTGCATGTCAACAGTGTTCACGATGTAGGATGGATTCTGTGGTAAAAATAACCACAACAGTTTTAAGATGAATACTGAACAAACCAAGAGATAAAAGTCATGGAAAACACCAGGATGTTTCCAGAAAGCCACAATGAATTCATTTTTTGCCACTTTCAATGTAGATTTTGAAGCTCAGAGAAAATATATACTTGTTGAGATAACAAGCCAGTGAACTTTCAGTTCGATAACTCTTCGGATATCACTTTAATGTCACGTCCAACATGGGAGTTGTTGGGAAAACCAACTCTTAAGAAGACAACTCATGTTGCTTGTGGTGCATTGGGAAAAACGATACAACTAACTGGTTAGTTAGTATGCAATGTTTCTTTTAAAGAAAAAATTTTCAGGTGTGTGCTATGTTTCTGATGCATCAACCCCAAATCTTTTGGTGTGGATTTTATTAAAGAACTTGATTTTCTCAATGGTCCCTGAAAGTCACTTTTCAATTCTTTCAATATTAATGCTGGAGCAGATGCTGAAACACATTTTAAGAACATACTTAAAGCAAAGTTCAGCAATGTCTTTCTAGAAGGTCTTCGATGTTGTTCTGAATTTAAAGCGATTTTAAAACTGAAGGCAGATGCAAAGCCAGTTTTCAGACAAAAGCATCCGGTACCATATGCAGCTTTAGCTACAGTAGAAAAAGAATTGGATCGCCTACAACAAGGAGTAATCCAACCTACAAATTACTCATCCTGAGCAGCAACTTTGTGAAAAAAAAAAGGCTAATGGCAAAGTACACCTATGTGTGGACTTCAGCACAGGACTAAATGACAGACTGGAAACTAAATGACAGACTAGAGACACATCAGTATCCACTACCTGCACCAGAAGATCTGTTCTCAAAACTTAATGGTGGAATTTGTCATGTACACATGCGCACAAACATTCATCAGACACAATAGTTATTTGCTCGTCTTAGTTTTCGATTTGTCTGACAGGTGGCGTTTTTACTTCCTGTTTCGCACTCTTCTCTTTCTCTCTCTCTTTCATCCGAATCTCCGATATGATTAGACATACATTCCATTCGCCCCGACAGACGTAACTTTCATTTTAAGGTAAGAAGACACACGACTACAACAACACTAATGAACTTATCCGAACACTCGGTGCACACACATTCACACTACGAATTATTCAGAACTTTGCTTGTTCGCACACATTTACATACAACAAACATACAACGAACATTTCAAGTTTATGCATGCTTATACGTGCACACCTACATACATGGTCCCATGTTTGTTTCTACCTTGTTCGTAAATAAACGCATTCTTTATATATATATATATATATATATATATATATATATACTTGGTACTTTTGTTGTTCTTAAGTTGGAGTTCTGAACACGCATTAAACCTCCACAAACTTGTTTTGCAAAACTGGACGTTGCAGTTGCACATCTACAAATGGAAGTTGAAGATTCCAAAATCTTCTCACTATTAACATCCACAAGGGATGATTTCAATTTAACTGCCTTCCATTTGGAGTCAAGTCAGCTCCAGCGATATTCCAACAAACAATGGATACAATGCTCACAGGATTGCCAGGAGTTTCTACCTACATTGATGATATTATCATTACAGGCACATTCAAAAAGGAACTTCTGCATCGTCTTACTTCCGCGCTGGATTGAATTCAACAATATGGATTTCACTTAAGACCAAACAAATGCAAATTATTCCAAACTTCTGTGAAATACCTTGGATTTATAATTGACAAAAATGGTCAAAAACCAGATCCAGACCATATTCAGGCAATAAAGCACATGGCAGCTCCTAATGTTGCAACACTACGAGTCTTTCTGGGCCTTGTGAGTCATTATGGTTCCTTCTTACCTGAACTGCACAAGTTACGAAAGCCTCTGATTAATCTTTTACAAAAAGATGGCAAATGGAACTGGTCACGCACTTATAAAGAATCATTTGAGAAAATCAAACACTTCTTAATTCTGATCTATTGCTGACACACTACAATCCATCATTAGACATTACTATTGTGACGGATGCTTCAGACTATGGAGTCAGAGCAGTAATATCACATATTTTTCCTGATGGAAGCGAAAAAGCCATTGCACACCCACTGAGCGAAAGTATAGGCAAATTGAGACAGAAGAAATGGTCGGCATTTTACTCTGATCTACAGACCACAAATCCTTAATATTTTTGGTTCCAGGAACTTAATTCCATTTTATACAGCAAAACGTTTACAAAGATGGACAACTATGCTTTTAGGATTATGACTTTTCTATAAAGTACTAACCAGGCAGCAAAATTGGCCAGGCAGATGCGTTATCCAGACTCATCTCTTGTTCTGCTCCACTTTTTCTTTCCTCAATGTCAGACCTTCGCTTTTTTACTGTTCTGTCCCATAAAGACCACGTGCTCCGTTGTCTAGAGTGTTTTAAGTCTTATGACAGAAAGTATAAACACCTCTCCAAAACGAAAACTCTGAAGACAGTTTATCGTTAAATCAACAGGTTTATTGAAAATGAAGGCGGTAAAAACTGAAAACAGAAAGAAAGAAAAAAGAATTAGGGTGAAGCTTGGTGTGGAAGGGTTAGGGTTAGGGTTAGGGTTAGGGAAGGGGAATGCAGCAAATGTTTAAAAATGCGGCAGAATTGAATAAGTCCAAAATACAAACGAAATAGAAAGTAAGAAATTAATCAAAGGCCCAATATGGAAATGAAAGAAAGGAAAAAACTTACAGCAAAGGTCTGACGTCACAGAAAGAAAAGTGGAGGCTGTAGCAGCTAAACCCTCATGGTAGTCACCCCATAGAAAGGGAAAAGGAAACATCCGTGTTGACGGTGAAAGGTCACAAGCTGTCCCCTCCAAAGAAAGGGAAAGATGAGGGGCAGTAAAAAGAAAGACTGTGAGTTACGACATCTCTCCTCATCAAAAAGGGGTGGAAGACACAGTCATCGCTGCTATATCTGTGGAACTTGAAGTTGTCTCTGCACTTGTTTTCACAGTGAGATCACTACCTGTCAATTCAGAGATGATCCAGGAGGCTGCAGTCGCCATTATTACAGAAGGTTTGACATTTTTATCTCACAAGCTGGCCAAAAGCATGCATTGACCAGCAAATTCAACCATTTTTTTAGAGATCTTCTTTCTCCGAGATTAATGGAACACTTCTTTTTGGAAAATGTGTTGTTGTCCCATTTAAACTCCAGAACAGGCTTCTCAAGCAATTCCACTATGGACATCAGGGAATTAATCGGATGAAAGCCTTAGCGTGTGGCTATGTGTATTGGCCAAACGTGGGCAGACAGTTAGAGAAACTTGTAAAAAGTTGTGCCAAATGTCAACCAGTTGCTACGTTTCTTCCGAAAAGCCACATTGCATGCATGGACAACATTACTTAATATTGGTTGATGCTTAACAGTAATTGGCCAGAAGTCTTTCAGATGAGCCATACTACATCAAATGAAACTGTAAAGAAACTACAAGAAATATTCAGCAGATTGGGTATTCCTAAAATCTTAGTTTCTGATAATGGTACTGCATTTACCTCAGCAGAATTTTCTGACTTCTGTAAATAAAACAGTATTCAGCATCTTAAATCTCCACCTTTCCATCCACAATCAAATGGCCAAGCTTAACGCTTTGTCGACATGTTTGAGAGCGCATTCTTGAAGTTAAAAAGGGAAGGAACTACTCAAGAGATCATAGAAATATTTCTAAGTAGTTACAGAGCTACCCCAAATTCAAATTGCCTAAATGGAAAGTCTCCTGCTGAAGCACTGATAAACAGAAAATACGTTTACCAATGGATACTATTCTTCCATCATTAAATAATCTTGCCATGAAGCAAAGTCATGTAAATTCCTACCAGGATAACCTGTATTGGCAAAAGACTACCGCAATGATAAAGAAAAAATGGACACAAGGTCACATAGTATGTTGTTCTGGTGATGTAATCTATGATGTGGATGTACAATCATCTATTTGAGTCAAACATGTAAATCAACTGTGTCACTTATATATTCCAAATAGACAATCAAATAACATAATCATTCCATTAAATATTTTACTGGACACATTTGAATTACCTCAAAGTTTTCAAGCAAAGGTAAACAAAACAAGTCTGAGAAGAAAGATTCAACCCGAAGGATGCAATGAAGATGCAAACCAACTTCAACTCTATAAATAGATCCAATCAAACATCCTACAAGCATCATATTTCAAAGGGAAGATGTTATAGCGATAAAAGGGGGAATAGCTCTAAAGAAAGAAAGTACGAGTTATCGCCCCTTATAGATCTTTGAAAAGATCAGAGAATTCCATGGAGAGAAAAGCCACATGGTTGAAATCACCGGACATTCAATATCATCTGTAATTAATTTAATGTTTCTGCCACAAATAAAAAAAATATACAATGATCTTGCCTACTTGTTCTTTCTTATCTAATAATCCTGACATGACAATTTCTCTGAACACAACAAAAATACTTTGTAAAGATCGTGTCAAGCTGGCTTAATGGTTATTGTACTTAACTCACTGTCTTTATGTTTTGGTTTCGATCTCACCTTGAGCATTTTTTGAACTCACAAGAAGTAAACTGTTTAGAAAAAACATAATACTTGCATGCGTATGTCTAAGTTTCTTTTTGTATTTTTTTATTTCATTTTTTTCAAGGAATTTAACGTCACGTTAAATACCTACGGTATTTCTTTTTATAATAAATAAGAATTCTGCATTAATCGAAATATAATATTTATGCATATTTTATGACCAGGCAATGCCAAGCAGTCAGCTAGTTTCTATATAAAATTAGATATATTAGGGGTGCACCGATTTATCAGCAGGTAATTGGTAATCAGCTACTTTGCCTATTAATCAATAATCTGTCGATTAACTGATTAATTATCCAATTAATTACTTTTCTCTTTCCTATTAAATTTAAACCATTTAACTAATGCCAAGTGACTTGTCAGATAGCTTTTACATATTAACTACCAATTTAACTTGATATGTGTTAACGGTTTGGCTGCTTTTATGGCTTTTGGACTTTTTTTAAAAAAACTTTATGATTACAAAGTACAAATTCCAATTCTTAAGTAAATAACTATAAGTTGTTCTGCTTCCACTGGAGCATGTTGCAGCGGTTACTTCTGCTCTGCACCTGCTGCTTCTGCTCTACTTCTTTTTTTATTACTAGCAGTTCAACCCGGCTTTGCTCAGGCCCTATATACTGTTCATAACTTTATGTGCATATGTATATATGTATTAAAATGTTTGGCTCATGTCCAGGTAACCTACATCTAAAATTTTAAGTGTTTAGACCCAAAATTGGCGGAAGAGTTTGATAGAGTCTGCAAAGGTCAACTCTTTCAACCTTGACCTCTTGGCTGCCAAATTTTCGCCCAAAAACTGATTAAAAAGCTTGCTGCATGTCTGAATACCCTTTATGTAAAATTACAAATGTTTAAACCCAGAATTGGCTGAATAGTTTGCTAGAGACCGCAAAGGTCAAATCTTTTGAACTTTGACCCCTTAGCAGCCACATTTTCAGCCAAAAACTGATTAAAAAACTGGCCCTATGTCTGAATACACTTTATGTAAAATTTCAAATGTTTAAACCAAAAATTGTCTAAGTAATTTGGTAGAGACTCTAAACGTCAATTTTTTTAAACTTTGATCCTAATTTTAACCGTTTAACATTTATTTTTTGGGCTCAAATCAAATTAAAATTATTATCTATGTCCAAGTAACCTACATCTAAAATTTCAAGTGTTTTGACCCAAATTTGGTGGAGGAGTTTTGTAGAGTTTTCAAAGATCAAATCGTTGAACTTTGACCCCTTGACAGCCAAATTTCTAGCCGAAAACCAATTCAAAATATTTTCCCAAATCTCAGTACTCCTGATGTCAAATCTCGAGTTTGTAGATTGAAAATTGACAGAGTAGTTTGGTAGGGAAATATACACAGACACACACACAGAGACAATTTCACTTTTATAAATATATAGATTTCTGCTTATATTCTTTGCTCTCATAGTCTCATCAGCATTTAAAGTTAAATACTCTTAAATTGTAATGTAGAAACATTAGAGGACAGCCTGTTTCTCATAGTACTAAAGAGCCTCTCACTCTCCACAGATGAAGGGGGTGCACTTAAATATTATGAAGTCAGTTTACTCAATAATGGTAATGTCTTCTGTGTCTTTTTCCATCAATGAAATGGATCTTCACTTCTTGCGAGTAGTGGTAAAGCTACATAATGATCAAGTTCTTTTGTGTACTTATGAATAAGAGACTTACTCCTTTTGAGTTTCGATTGCAATTCTTGTATTTCTGTTGTACTTGCAGTGGCAGTCTCAAGATTTCAGTCTCTACCTGCTCTAAGTTTGGATTTGTTACTGAAGGCTTATTTGAAGCTAATGCATCAAACAGGCTTGAAAGAGACACAATTTTATTTTCATTTCGATCATCTCAATCCTCAGCAGAGCTTAAAGACGTGTATCCTGATTCTGCTTAATTATCATCAGCAGAAAGTAGAATCCAATTCTTAATAGTGTTTTCCATGCCATTTTTTAATTTTTTTTTTTTTTAATTTGAATCTTGGATCTAGGAAAGTAGACACACACAAGTTTTTATCATTTAGATAAGCTAGAAAATATGGTTTTCATTGAATTGCTCAACAGTGGTAAGAAGAATTCCACTAAAGTCATAAATATTATGAACAGCTTTTGAAAGAAATAACCTCAAAGCTAAAATTATTGGTATTATCATCAATATAGTCGAAGTTCTGTGACTTGTTTCTTCAGTGATTTCTTAAAATGGACTCAATAACTCGACAATTTTTTGAACAAGTTCCCATTAGTAAGTTGTTAAAGTAGGAATTTTATCAACAGCATACATTATAAGAACTTTTCGTTGTTCCAAATTCGAAATTTACCGTACAATTCCTCAATGTGAAAGCTAAAAGATAGAGTAATAATTTTCTTTGGCAGTAATTTAAAGTACAAAATAATAATGTTAATTCTATAGGAAGCGAAAGACGAGAAATTTTCCTATGTTTGACTCTATTTGCCTTAAATTCAGCCCAGTTGCTACATGTTAGCAGCGAACCATACCTGTTATTAGATAATATGATGGAGACGGTTTCAATATTTATTCTAAATAAAAAATAAACAATGGCTTATTACATTTAGAATACCCTCGAAGGGTCACTTTGATTAATGTTTGCAGTTTTTTTTTTTTTATGTTGTGAGCAAACTTTGCTGTGTTTTTTTGTTTTGTTGTTGTTGTTTTTTTGTAATAATTGAATATTTAGATATCTACAGAATTTATTTGAAATAGATCATCTCATCTAAAACAGAATTTATTTGAAATAGATCATCTCATCTAAAACAGAATTTATTTGAAATAGATCATCTCATCTAAAATAGAATTTATTTGAAATAGATCATCTCATCTAAAATAGAATTTATTTGAAATAGATCATCTCATCTAAAATAGAATTTATTTGAAATAGATCATCTCATCTAAAATAGAAATTATTTGAAATAGATCATCTCATCTAAAATAGAATTTATTTGAAATAGATCATCTCATCTAAAATAGAATTTATTTGAAATAGATCATCTCATCTAAAATAGAAATTATTTGAAATAGATCATCTCATCTAAAATAGAATTTATTTGAAATAGATCATCTCATCTAAAACAGAATTTATTTGAAATAGATCATCTCATCTAAAACAGAATTTATTTGAAATAGATCATCTCATCTAAAACAGAATTTATTTGAAATAGATAATCTCATCTAAAACAGAATTTATTTGAAATAGATCATCTCATCTAAAATAGAAATTATTTGAAATAGATCATCTCATCTAAAATAGAATTTATTTGAAATAGATCATCTCATCTAAAACAGAATTTATTTGAAATAGATCATCTCATCTAAAACAGAATTTATTTGAAATAGATCATCTCATCTAAAACAGAATTTATTTGAAATAGATCATCTCATCTAAAATAGAAATTATTTGAAATAGATCATCTCATCTAAAATAGAATTTATTTGAAATAGATCATCTCATCTAAAACAGAATTTATTTGAAATAGATCATCTCATCTAAAATAGAATTTATTTGAAATAGATCATCTCATCTAAAATAGAAATTATTTGAAATAGATCATCTCATCTAAAATAGAATTTATTTGAAATAGATCATCTCATCTAAAACAGAATTTATTTGAAATAGATCATCTCATCTAAAACAGAATTTATTTGAAATAGATCATCTCATCTAAAACAGAATTTATTTGAAATAGATCATCTCATCTAAAAAAGAATTTATTTGAAATAGATCATCTCATCTAAAATAGAATTTATTTGAAAAAGATCATCTCATCTAAAATAGAATTTATTTGAAATAGATCATCTCATCTAAAACAGAATTTATTTGAAATAGATCATCTCCTCTAAAACAGAATTTATTTGAAATAGATCATCTCATCTAAAACAGAATTTATTTGAAATAGATCATCTCATCTAAAACAGAATTTATTTGAAATAGATAATCTCATCTAAAACAGAATTTATTTGAAATAGATCATCTCATCTAAAATAGAATTTATTTGAAATAGATCATCTCATCTAAAATAGAATTTATTTGAAATAGATCATCTCATCTAAAACAGAATTTATTTGAAATAGATCATCTCATCTAAAACAGAATTTATTTGAAATAGATCATCTCATCTAAAATAGAATTTATTTGAAATAGATCATCTCATCTAAAACAGAATTTATTTGAAATAGATCATCTCATCTAAAATAGAATTTATTTGAAATAGATCATCTCATCTAAAACAGAATTTATTTGAAATAGATCATCTCATCTAAAATAGAATGTATTTGAAATAGATCATCTCATCTAAAATAGAATTTATTTGAAATAGATCATCTCATCTAAAATAGAATTTATTTGAAATAGATCATCTCATCTAAAACAGAATTTATTTGAAATAGATCATCTCATCTAAAACAGAATTTATTTGAAATAGATCATCTCATCTAAAACAGAATTTATTTGAAATAGATCATCTCATCTAAAACAGAATTTATTTGAAATAGATCATCTCATCTAAAAAAGAATTTATTTGAAATAGATCATCTCATCTAAAATAGAATTTATTTGAAATAGATCATCTCATCTAAAATAGAATTTATTTGAAATAGATCATCTCATCTAAAATAGAATTTATTTGAAATAGATCATCTAATCTAAAATAGAATTTATTTGAAATAGATCATCTCATCTAAAATAGAATTTATTTGAAATAGATCATCTCATCTAAAATAGAATTTATTTGAAATAGATCATCTCATCTAAAATAGAATTTATTTGAAATAGATCATCTCATCTAAAACAGAATTTATTTGAAATAGATCATCTCATCTAAAATAGAATTTATTTGAAATAGATCATCTCATCTAAAATAGAATTTATTTGAAATAGATCATCTCATCTAAAATAGAATGTATTTGAAATAGATCATCTCATCTAAAATAGAATTTATTTGAAATAGATCACCTCATCTAAAATAGAATTTATTTGAAATAGATCATCTCATCTAAAATAGAATTTATTTGAAATAGATCATCTAATCTAAAATAGAATTTATTTGAAATAGATCATCTCATCTAAAATAGAATTTATTTGAAATAGATCATCTCATCTAAAACAGAATTTATTTGAAATAGATCATCTCATCTAAAACAGAATTTATTTGAAATAGATCATCTCATCTAAAATAGAATTTATTTGAAATAGATCATCTCATCTAAAATAGAATTTATTTGAAATAGATCATCTCATCTAAAATAGAATTTATTTGAAATAGATCATCTCATCTAAAATAGAAATTATTTGAAAGAGATCATCTCATCTAAAATAAAATTTTTTTGAAATAGATCATCTCATCTAAAACAGAATTTATTTGAAATAGATCATCTCATCTAAAACAGAATTTATTTGAAATAGATCATCTCATCTAAAACAGAATTTATTTGAAATAGATCATCTCATCTAAAACAGAATTTATTTGAAATAGATCATCTCATCTAAAATAGAATTTATTTGAAATAGGTCATCTCATCTAAAATAGAATTTATTTGAAATAGATCATCTCATCAAAAATAGAATTTATTTGAAATAGATCATCTCATGTAAAATAGAATTTATTTGAAATAGATCATCTCATCTAAAACAGAATTTATTTGAAATAGATCATCTCCTCTAAAACAGAATTTATTTGAAATAGATCATCTCATCTAAAACAGAATTTATTTGAAATAGATCATCTCATCTAAAACAGAATTTATTTGAAATAGATCATCTCATCTAAAACAGAATTTATTTGAAATAGATCATCTCATCTAAAACAGAATTTATTTGAAATAGATCATCTCATCTAAAACAGAATTTATTTGAAATAGATCATCTCATCTAAAATAGAATTTATTTGAAATAGGTCATCTCATCTAAAATAGAATTTATTTGAAATAGATCATCTCATCTAAAATAGAATTTATTTGAAATAGATCATCTCATGTAAAATAGAATTTATTTGAAATAGATCATCTCATCTAAAACAGAATTTATTTGAAATAGATCATCTCCTCTAAAACAGAATTTATTTGAAATAGATCATCTCATCTAAAACAGAATTTATTTGAAATAGATCATCTCATCTAAAACAGAATTTATTTGAAATAGATCATCTCATCTAAAATAGAATTTATTTGAAATAGATCATCTCATCTAAAACAGAATTTATTTGAAATAGATCATCTCATCTAAAACAGAATTTATTTGAAATAGATCATCTCATCTAAAACAGAATTTATTTGAAATAGATCATCTCATCTAAAAAAGAATTTATTTGAAATAGATCATCTCATCTAAAATAGAATTTATTTGAAATAGATCATCTCATCTAAAATAGAATTTATTTGAAATAGATCATCTCATCTAAAACAGAATTTATTTGAAATAGATCATCTCCTCTAAAACAGAATTTATTTGAAATAGATCATCTCATCTAAGACAGAATTTATTTGAAATAGATCATCTCATCTAAAACAGAATTTATTTGAAATAGATCATCTCATCTAAAACAGAATTTATTTGAAATAGATCATCTCATCTAAAACAGAATTTATTTGAAATAGATCATCTAATCTAAAACAGAATTTATTTGAAATAGATCATCTCATCTAAAATAGAATTTATTTGAAATAGATCATCTCATCTAAAATAGAATTTATTTGAAATAGATCATCTCATCTAAAATAGAATTTATTTGAAATAGATCATCTCATCTAAAATAGAATTTATTTGAAATAGATCATCTCATCTAAAATAGAATTTATTTGAAATAGATCATCTCATCTAAAACAGAATTTATTTGAAATAGATCATCTCATCTAAAATAGAATTTATTTGAAATAGATCATCTCATCTAAAATAGAATTTATTTGAAATAGATCATCTCATCTAAAATAGAATTTATTTGAAATAGATCATCTCATCTAAAATAGAATTTATTTGAAATAGATCATCTCATCTAAAATAGAATTTATTTGAAATAGATCATCTCATCTAAAATAGAATTTATTTGAAATAGATCATCTCATCTAAAATAGAATTTATTTGAAATAGATCATCTCATCTAAAATAGAATTTATTTGAAATAGATCATCTCATCTAAAACAGAATTTATTTGAAATAGATCATCTCATCTAAAATAGAATTTATTTGAAATACATCATCTCATCTAAAATAGAATTTATTCGAAATAGATCATCTAATCTAAAATAGAATTTATTTGAAATAGATCATCTCATCTAAAACAGAATTTATTTGAAATAGATCATCTCATCTAAAATAGAATTTATTTGAAATAGATCATCTCATCTAAAATAGAATTTATTTGAAATAGATCATCTCATCTAAAATAGAATTTATTTGAAATAGATCATCTCATCTAAAACAGAATTTATTTGAAATAGATCATCTCATCTAAAATAGAATTTATTTGAAATAGATCATCTCATCTAAAATAGAATTTATTTGAAATAGATCATCTCATCTAAAATAGAATTTATTTGAAATAGATCATCTCATCTAAAATAGAATTTATTTGAAATAGATCATCTCATCTAAAATAGAATTTATTTGAAATAGATCATCTCATCTAAAACAGAATTTATTTGAAATAGATCATCTCATCTAAAATAGAATTTATTTGAAATAGATCATCTCATCTAAAATAGAATTTATTTGAAATAGATCATCTCATCTAAAATAGAATTTATTTGAAATAGATCATCTCATCTAAAATAGAATTTATTCGAAATAGATCATCTAATCTAAAATAGAATTTATTTGAAATAGATCATCTCATCTAAAACAGAATTTATTTGAAATAGATCATCTCATCTAAAATAGAATTTATTTGAAATAGATCATCTCATCTAAAATAGAATTTATTTGAAATAGATCATCTCATCTAAAACAGAATTTATTTGAAATAGATCATCTCATCTAAAATAGAATTTATTTGAAATAGATCATCTCATCTAAAATAGAATTTATTTGAAATAGATCATCTCATCTAAAATAGAATTTATTTGAAATAGATCATCTCATCTAAAATAGAATTTATTTGAAATAGATCATCTCATCTAAAATAGAATTTATTTGAAATAGATCATCTCATCTAAAATAGAATTTATTTGAAATAGATCATCTCATCTAAAGCAGAATTTATTTGAAATAGATCATCTCATCTAAAATAGAATTTATTTGAAATAGATCATCTCATCTAAAACAGAATTTATTTGAAATAGATCATCTCATCTAAAATAGAATTTATTTGAAATAGATCATCTCATCTAAAATAGAATTTATTTGTAAATAGATCATCTCATCTAAAATAGAATTTATTTGAAATAGATCATCTCATCTAAAACAGAATTTATTTGAAATAGATCATCTCATCTAAAACAGAATTTATTTGAAATAGATCATCTCATCTAAAACAGAATTTATTTGAAATAGATCATCTCATCTAAAATAGAATTTATTTGAAATAGATCATCTCATCTAAAATAGAATTTATTTGAAATAGATCATCTCATCTAAAACAGAATTTATTTGAAATAGATCATCTCATCTAAAATAGAATGTATTTGAAATAGATCATCTCATCTAAAATAGAATTTATTTGAAATAGATCATCTCATCTAAAACAGAATTTATTTGAAATAGATCATCTCATCTAAATCAGAATTTATTTGAAATAGATCATCTCATCTAAAACAGAATTTATTTGAAATAGATTATCTCATCTAAAATAGAATTTATTTGAAATAGATCATCTCATCTAAAATAGAATTTATTTGAAATAGATCATCTCATCTAAAATAGAATTTATTTGAAATAGATCATCTCATCTAAAACAGAATTTATTTGAAATAGATCATCTCATCTAAAATAGAATTTATTTGAAATAGATCATCTCATCTAAAATAGAATTTATTTGAAATAGATCATCTCATCTAAAATAGAATTTATTTGAAATAGATCATCTCATCTAAAATAGAATTTATTTGAAATAGATCATCTCATCTAAAATAGAATTTATTTGAAATAGATCATCTCATCTAAAACAGAATTTATTTGAAATAGATCATCTCATCTAAAATAGAATTTATTTGAAATAGATCATCTCATCTAAAATAGAATTTATTTGAAATAGATCATCTCATCTAAAATAGAATTTATTTGAAATAGATCACCTCATCTAAAATAGAATTTATTTGAAATAGATCATCTCATCTAAAATAGAATTTATTTGAAATAGATCATCTCATCTAAAATAGAATTTATTTGAAATAGATCATCTCATCTAAAATAGAATTTATTTGAAATAGATCATCTCATCTAAAATAGAATTTATTTGAAATAGATCATCTCATCTAAAATAGAATTTATTTGAAATAGATCATCTCATCTAAAATAGAATTTATTTGAAATAGATCATCTCATCTAAAATAGAATTTATTTGAAATAGATCATCTCATCTAAAATAGAATTTATTTGAAATAGATCATCTCATCTAAAATAGAATTTATTTGAAATAGATCATCTCATCTAAAATAGAATTTATTTGAAATAGATCATCTCATCTAAAATAGAATTTATTTGAAATAGATCATCTCATCTAAAACAGAATTTATCTGAAATAGATCATCTCATCTAAAATAGAATTTATTTGAAATAGATCATCTCATCTAAAATAGAATTTATTTAAAATAGATCATCTCATCTAAAATAGAATTTATTTGAAATAGATCATCTCATCTAAAACAGAATTTATTTGAAATAGATCATCTCATCTAAAACAGAATTTATTTGAAATAGATCATCTCATCTAAAATAGAATTTATTTGAAATAGATCATCTCATCTAAAACAGAATTTATTTGAAATAGATCATCTCATCTAAAATAGAATTTATTTGAAATAGATCATCTCATCTAAAACAGAATTTATTTGAAATAGATCATCTCATCTAAAACAGAATTTATTTGAAATAGATCATCTCATCTAAAATGGAATTTATTTGAAATAGATCATCTCATCTAAAATAGAATTTATTTGAAATAGATCATCTCATCTAAAATAGAATTTATTTGAAATAGATCATCTCATCTAAAATAGAATTTATTTGAAATAGATCATCTCATCTAAAACAGAATTTATCTGAAATAGATCATCTCATCTAAAATAGAATTTATTTAAAATAGATCATCTCATCTAAAATAGAATTTATTTGAAATAGATCATCTCATCTAAAATAGAATTTATTTGAAATAGATCATCTCATCTAAAACAGAATTTATCTGAAATAGATCATCTCATCTAAAATAGAATTTATTTGAAATAGATCATCTCATCTAAAATAGAATTTATTTAAAATAGATCATCTCATCTAAAATAGAATTTATTTGAAATAGATCATCTCATCTAAAATAGAATTTATTTGAAATAGATCATCTCATCTAAAACAGAATTTATTTGAAATAGATCATCTCATCTAAAATAGAATTTATTTGAAATATATCATCTCATCTAAAACAGAATTTATTTGAAATAGATCATCTCATCTAAAATAGAATTTATTTGAAATAGATCATCTCATCTAAAACAGAATTTATTTGAAATAGATCATCTCATCTAAAATAGAATTTATTTGAAATAGATCATCTCATCTAAAACAGAATTTATTTGAAATAGATCATCTCATCTAAAATAGAATTTATTTGAAATAGATCATCTCATCTAAAATAGAATTTATTTGAAATAGATCATCTCATCTAAAATAGAATTTATTTGAAATAGATCATCTCATCTAAAATAGAATTTATTTGAAATAGATCATCTCATCTAAAATAGAATTTATTTGAAATAGATCATCTCATCTAAAACAGAATTTATCTGAAATAGATCATCTCATCTAAAATAGAATTTATTTGAAATAGATCATCTCATCTAAAATAGAATTTATTTAAAATAGATCATCTCATCTAAAATAGAATTTATTTGAAATAGATCATCTCATCTAAAATAGAATTTATTTGAAATAGATCATCTCATCTAAAACAGAATTTATTTGAAATAGATCATCTCATCTAAAATAGAATTTATTTGAAATAGATCATCTCATCTAAAACAGAATTTATTTGAAATAGATCATCTCATCTAAAATAGAATTTATTTGAAATAGATCATCTCATCTAAAACAGAATTTATTTGAAATAGATCATCTCATCTAAAACAGAATTTATTTGAAATAGATCATCTCATCTAAAATAGAATTTATTTGAAATAGATCATCTCATCTAAAATAGAATTTATTTGAAATAGATCATCTCATCTAAAATAGAATTTATTTGAAATAGATCATCTCATCTAAAATAGAATTTATTTGAAATAGATCATCTCATCTAAAACAGAATTTATCTGAAATAGATCATCTCATCTAAAATAGAATTTATTTGAAATAGATCATCTCATCTAAAATAGAATTTATTTGAAATAGATCATCTCATCTAAAATAGAATTTATTTGAAATAGATCATCTCATCTAAAACAGAATTTATCTGAAATAGATCATCTCATCTAAAATAGAATTTATTTGAAATAGATCATCTCATCTAAAATAGAATTTATTTAAAATAGATCATCTCATCTAAAATAGAATTTATTTGAAATAGATCATCTCATCTAAAATAGAATTTATTTGAAATAGATCATCTCATCTAAAACAGAATTTATTTGAAATAGATCATCTCATCTAAAATAGAATTTATTTGAAATATATCATCTCATCTAAAACAGAATTTATTTGAAATAGATCATCTAATCTAAAATAGAATTTATTTGAAATAGATCATCTCATCTAAAACAGAATTTATTTGAAATAGATCATCTCATCTAAAATAGAATTTATTTGAAATAGATCATCTCATCTAAAACAGAATTTATTTAAAATAGATCATCTCATCTAAAATAGAATTTATTTGAAATAGATCATCTCATCTAAAATAGAATTTATTTGAAATAGATCATCTCATCTAAAATAGAATTTATTTGAAATAGATCATCTTATCTAAAATAGAATTTATTTGAAATAGATCATCTCATCTAAAATAGAATTTATTTGAAATAGATCATCTCATCTAAAATAGAATTTATTTGAAATAGATCATCTCATCTAAAATAGAATTTATTTGAAATAGATCATCTCATCTAAAACAGAATTTATTTGAAATAGATCATCTCCTCTAAAACAGAATTTATTTGAAATAGATCATCTCATCTAAAACAGAATTTATTTGAAATAGATCATCTCATCTTAAACAGAATTTATTTGAAATAGATCATCTCATCTAAAATAGAATTTATTTGAAATAGATCATCTCATCTAAAACAGAATTTATTTGAAATAGATCATCTCATCTAAAACAGAATTTATTTGAAATAGATCATCTCATCTAAAACAGAATTTATTTGAAATAGATCATCTCATCTAAAAAAGAATTTATTTGAAATAGATCATCTCATCTAAAATAGAATTTATTCGAAATAGATCATCTCATCTAAAATAGAATTTATTTGAAATAGATCATCTCATCTAAAACAGAATTTATTTGAAATAGATCATCTCCTCTAAAACAGAATTTATTTGAAATAGATCATCTCATCTAAAACAGAATTTATTTGAAATAGATCATCTCATCTAAAACAGAATTTATTTGAAATAGATCATCTCATCTAAAACAGAATTTATTTGAAATAGATCATCTCATCTAAAACAGAATTTATTTGAAATAGATCATCTCATCTAAAACAGAATTTATTTGAAATAGATCATCTCATCTAAAACAGAATTTATTTGAAATAGATCATCTCATCTAAAATAGAATGTATTTGAAATAGATCATCTCATCTAAAATAGAATTTATTTGAAATAGATCATCTCATCTAAAACAGAATTTATTTGAAATAGATCATCTCATCTAAAATAGAATTTATTTGAAATAGATCATCTCATCTAAAATAGAATTTATTTGAAATAGATCATCTCATCTAAAATAGAATTTATTTGAAATAGATCATCTCATCTAAAATAGAATTTATTTGAAATAGATCATCTCATCTAAAATAGAATTTATTTGAAATAGATCATCTCATCTAAAATAGAATTTATTTGAAATAGATCATCTCATCTAAAACAGAATTTATTTGAAATAGATCATCTCATCTAAAATAGAATTTATTTGAAATAGATCATCTCATCTAAAATAGAATTTATTTGAAATAGATCACCTCATCTAAAATAGAATTTATTTGAAATAGATCATCTCATCTAAAATAGAATTTATTTGAAATAGATCATCTCATCTAAAATAGAATTTATTTGAAATAGATCATCTCATCTAAAATAGAATTTATTTGAAATAGATCATCTCATCTAAAATAGAATTTATTTGAAATAGATCATCTCATCTAAAATAGAATTTATTTGAAATAGATCATCTCATCTAAAACAGAATTTATTTGAAATAGATCATCTCATCTAAAATAGAATTTATTTGAAATACATCATCTCATCTAAAATAGAATTTATTCGAAATAGATCATCTAATCTAAAATAGAATTTATTTGAAATAGATCATCTCATCTAAAATAGAATTTATTTGAAATAGATCATCTCATCTAAAATAGAATTTATTTGAAATAGATCATCTCATCTAAAATAGAATTTATTTGAAATAGATCATCTCATCTAAAATAGAATTTATTTGAAATAGATCATCTCATCTAAAACAGAATTTATTTGAAATAGATCATCTCATCTAAAATAGAATTTATTTGAAATAGATCATCTCATCTAAAATAGAATTTATTTGAAATAGATCATCTCATCTAAAATAGAATTTATTTGAAATAGATCATCTCATCTAAAATAGAATTTATTTGAAATAGATCATCTCATCTAAAATAGAATTTATTTGAAATAGATCATCTCATCTAAAACAGAATTTATTTGAAATAGATCATCTCATCTAAAATAGAATTTATTTGAAATAGATCATCTCATCTAAAATAGAATTTATTTGAAATAGATCATCTCATCTAAAATAGAATTTATTTGAAATAGATCATCTCATCTAAAATAGAATTTATTCGAAATAGATCATCTAATCTAAAATAGAATTTATTTGAAATAGATCATCTCATCTAAAACAGAATTTATTTGAAATAGATCATCTCATCTAAAATAGAATTTATTTGAAATAGATCATCTCATCTAAAATAGAATTTATTTGAAATAGATCATCTCATCTAAAACAAAATTTATTTGAAATAGATCATCTCATCTAAAATAGAATTTATTTGAAATAGATCATCTCATCTAAAATAGAATTTATTTGAAATAGATCATCTCATCTAAAATAGAATTTATTTGAAATAGATCATCTCATCTAAAATAGAATTTATTTGAAATAGATCATCTCATCTAAAATAGAATTTATTTGAAATAGATCATCTCATCTAAAATAGAATTTATTTGAAATAGATCATCTCATCTAAAGCAGAATTTATTTGAAATAGATCATCTCATCTAAAATAGAATTTATTTGAAATAGATCATCTCATCTAAAACAGAATTTATTTGAAATAGATCATCTCATCTAAAATAGAATTTATTTGAAATAGATCATCTCATCTAAAATAGAATTTATTTGTAAATAGATCATCTCATCTAAAATAGAATTTATTTGAAATAGATCATCTCATCTTAAATAGAATTTATTTGAAATAGATAATCTCATCTAAAATAGAATTTATTTGAAATAGATCATCTCATCTAAAATAGAATTTATTTGAAATAGATCATCTCATCTAAAATAGAATTTATTTGAAATAGATCATCTCATCTAAAACAGAATTTATTTGAAATAGATCATCTCATCTAAAACAGAATTTATTTGAAATAGATCATCTCATCTAAAATAGAATTTATTTGAAATAGATCATCTCATCTAAAATAGAATTTATTTGAAATAGATCATCTCATCTAAAACAGAATTTATTTGAAATAGATCATCTCATCTAAAATAGAATGTATTTGAAATAGATCATCTCATCTAAAATAGAATTTATTTGAAATAGATCATCTCATCTAAAACAGAATTTATTTGAAATAGATCATCTCATCTAAATCAGAATTTATTTGAAATAGATCATCTCATCTAAAATAGAATTTATTTGAAATAGATCATCTCATCTAAAATAGAATTTATTTGAAATAGATCATCTCATCTAAAATAGAATTTATTTGAAATAGATCATCTCATCTAAAATAGAATTTATTTGAAATAGATCATCTCATCTAAAACAGAATTTATTTGAAATAGATCATCTCATCTAAAATAGAATTTATTTTAAATAGATCATCTCATCTAAAATAGAATTTATTTGAAATAGATCATCTCATCTAAAATAGAATTTATTTGAAATAGATCATCTAATCTAAAATAGAATTTATTTGAAATAGATCATCTCATCTAAAATAGAATTTATTTGAAATAGATCATCTCATCTAAAACAGAATTTATTTGAAATAGATCATCTCATCTAAAATAGAATTTATTTGAAATAGATCATCTCATCTAAAATAGAATTTATTTGAAATAGATCACCTCATCTAAAATAGAATTTATTTGAAATAGATCATCTCATCTAAAATAGAATTTATTTGAAATAGATCATCTCATCTAAAATAGAATTTATTTGAAATAGATCATCTCATCTAAAATAGAATTTATTTGAAATAGATCATCTCATCTAAAATAGAATTTATTTGAAATAGATCATCTCATCTAAAATAGAATTTATTTGAAATAGATCATCTCATCTAAAATAGAATTTATTTGAAATAGATCATCTCATCTAAAATAGAATTTATTTGAAATAGATCATCTCATCTAAAATAGAATTTATTTGAAATAGATCATCTCATCTAAAATAGAATTTATTTGAAATAGATCATCTCATCTAAAATAGAATTTATTTGAAATAGATCATCTCATCTAAAATAGAATTTATTTGAAATAGATCATCTCATCTAAAACAGAATTTATCTGAAATAGATCATCTCATCTAAAATAGAATTTATTTGAAATAGATCATCTCATCTAAAATAGAATTTATTTAGAATAGATCATCTCATCTAAAATAGAATTTATTTGAAATAGATCATCTCATCTAAAACAGAATTTATTTGAAATAGATCATCTCATCTAAAATAGAATTTATTTGAAATAGATCATCTCATCTAAAACAGAATTTATTTGAAATAGATCATCTCATCTAAAATAGAATTTATTTGAAATAGATCATCTCATCTAAAACAGAATTTATTTGAAATAGATCATCTCATCTAAAACAGAATTTATTTGAAATAGATCATCTCATCTAAAATAGAATTTATTTGAAATAGATCATCTCATCTAAAATAGAATTTATTTGAAATAGATCATCTCATCTAAAATAGAATTTATTTGAAATAGATCATCTCATCTAAAATAGAATTTATTTGAAATAGATCATCTCATCTAAAACAGAATTTATCTGAAATAGATCATCTCATCTAAAATAGAATTTATTTGAAATAGATCATCTCATCTAAAATAGAATTTATTTGAAATAGATCATCTCATCTAAAATAGAATTTATTTGAAATAGATCATCTCATCTAAAACAGAATTTATCTGAAATAGATCATCTCATCTAAAATAGAATTTATTTGAAATAGATCATCTCATCTAAAATAGAATTTATTTAAAATAGATCATCTCATCTAAAATAGAATTTATTTGAAATAGATCATCTCATCTAAAATAGAATTTATTTGAAATAGATCATCTCATCTAAAACAGAATTTATTTGAAATAGATCATCTCATCTAAAATAGAATTTATTTGAAATAGATCATCTCATCTAAAACAGAATTTATTTGAAATAGATCATCTCATCTAAAATAGAATTTATTTGAAATAGATCATCTCATCTAAAACAGAATTTATTTGAAATAGATCATCTCATCTAAAATAGAATTTATTTGAAATAGATCATCTCATCTAAAATAGAATTTATTTGAAATAGATCATCTCATCTAAAATAGAATTTATTTGAAATAGATCATCTTATCTAAAATAGAATTTATTTGAAATAGATCATCTCATCTAAAATAGAATTTATTTGAAATAGATCATCTCATCTAAAGCAGAATTTATTTGAAATAGATCATCTCATCTAAAATAGAATTTATTTGAAATAGATCATCTCATCTAAAATAGAATTTATTTGAAATAGATCATCTCATCTAAAATAGAATTTATTTGAAATAGATCATCTCATCTAAAACAGAATTTATTTGAAATAGATCATCTCATCTAAAATAGAATTTATTTGAAATAGATCATCTCATCTAAAATAGAATTTATTTGAAATAGATCATCTCATCTAAAATAGAATTTATTTGAAATAGATCATCTCATCTAAAACAGAATTTATTTGAAATAGATCATCTCATCTAAAATAGAATTTATTTGAAATAGATCATCTCATCTAAAACAGAATTTATTTGAAATAGATCGTCTCATCTAAAACAGAATTTATTTGAAATAGATCATCTCATCTAAAACAGAAAGGCTCAGTAAAAAAGAAAAGTTTGTAAAATTTCTTTTTTAACGGATTTAAGATTTTTTCATGTGGGAATTTTGGACGGTTTTCTTGAATTCGACAGACGATCTTTATGAGGCCTTCTTATTGGCTGCATATTTTTTTTCTTCTTTTATAAAGGAGTCATCACTTATCAAGGCCCGGAAGCACTTAAGGATAAGGGTTAATGGGTATACATTAATATACAGTCAATGGGATTATAGAATAGTAATCATAAGTAGTGGAAATTTTGTCAATTGGATTACTTAGGGGGACGGTTCATCAAGAATTTGTTTACGTTGGACTTGAAGACAATCAAATTGTAGTCAGCTGGAAAGCAGACAAATGGAAGAGTCATGCAATTCTAAGTTCTAGATTTAGGCACAGATAAAGAGTGAGGGAAATTATAGATAGTGGTTTTGCTTATATGAGTGTTTTTTGTGGAAGTTTTGTGAGAAGGGGACCATAGATTGAAGCTCAGACGAGTACTTGCCATGGAAATAACGATAAAGCAAAGACAGGCTCGCAATGTCTCTTCTGAGTGAAAGAGGTTGCAGGGAAGAGAAAAGGGCATCCCTCACTAAGCTATGAAGTCTATTTTGAACTCTGTCAAGGCAGGATAAGATGCTTCTAGTAGCTACTGCCCAGATGTGGCAACAGTACTCCATCATTAGCCGTACCTGGCCTTTATATAGGCATAATTACGGAGAATTTAAGATAAAAACGTTCGACACTTGGGCACTTTTGCCACAACACCATTTTAAATAGTTTTTTTCAGGTTAAATTCAAGCTTCACAATTTTTTTTTTAATTAAATTGTTAGGTGGAAGCACAAAATAGTTGCAAAATACCCTTCTCCCTTCTCCATGTTAAGAATGGCTTTCAAAATAATAACGTTATTATTTTAGCACTGTGGCAAAAGTGCACAAGTAAGAAACGTTCTAGCACACAGAAATATCTTCATATATATATATATATATATATATATATATATATATATATATATATATATATATACTAGCTGTACCCGGCCACGCATTGCTGTGGCTCAGTTTGTTAAAATGGAACACATGTGAAAGTAGAGAAAAGTTTGATTCTTTTTTTCAAGAGAATGTACAAATTATTTTTTTTTTAACAGATGTTAAGAAAATAAACAGAAAAATACTTCCATCATTAATTATGCAAAAAAAATAAATAAAATGTTGATTTAGTGTTTCAATATGCTTATAAATTATGATAAAACTTGCTGAGTATGAACTGTTTTACGGTTGTTGTAAAAATGGAACGGAAACTTAAATTTCGCTTCATTTTAATCTTTCTTAATTTTTTAATTGTGCCCCCCCCCAACGAATATAATCCAAACAGTAACATTCAACAACTGTACTTTATGTATATAAAACACAAAATATTTATTAAAAAAAAAAATTAAAAAAAAAAAAGTTAATAACGAAAGGGAAATAATTCCATATTTTAAACGAAAAAGTCAGTTTACCTAACTTACTGTATTAATGCTATTTTTTTTAAGCAAGAAAAAAAAAAAAGGTAAATATCCAGATACGCTACTACAGAACACCGACCACTCTTTTTTTTTGTTTTTGAATAGGTAATTGAGGTCGCTGACAACGAATCTGATAGTCAAACTTGGGGCAAATTTACCGTTTGCATGGTATTTACCTCTGACCCACGAACTTCTTTCCACCATTTTGCAGCTTCCGTTTATGCTACGCGCATGCACGCTGTAGCATAAACGACGGCTTCACCAAGCAAACTACGTTGGGGGGGAGGGGATTTTTTTTTTCCAGGACATAGAATTTTCTAATTTTCAAAAATACATTATAACGCTTTTTGGGTGGAAAATTTAAAATTAGCTGAAAAAGAAATAAAATAAGAAAAGGAAAGCACACCAAGTTGGAGTAGGGGGGGGGTAATTTATCTGTTTTTTTTTTTTACCTGGAACATCGAATTTTCAAATTTTCCGTAAGTAACGCACCGACATTTACCAATTAGAACACCATTTAACATTTTCCGAAGATTTTACTTTGTACATTGGGGGGGAGGGGGCGGATGTGATGTTGGGGCGCGCGCGCGCCCCAACATCTGATTCCCGCCCCCCAAAACAAATTAGAGTGGTCGGTGGGGTTTGTATTACTGTACACACAGATTCGAAAAAATTGTCAAAAAACAAATATATAACAAATAAATGTTATCAAAGGCAAGATAAGTTACTTTTCTACCAAACTGGATATATTTTTCGTGTTTTTATTCAATGTAACATACTGGGTTTGTATTACTGTACACATAGATTCGAAGAAGTTGTCAAAAAACAAATATATAACAAATAAATGTTATCAAAAGCAAGATAAGTTATTTTTCTACCAAACTGGATATATTTTTCGTGTTTTTATTCAATGTAACATGTTTATTCAGCTCGAAAAACATACAGTGTTTACCGATGTATTGGAAAATTCAAGATGGCGTCTGATTCTCTCTTTAACACAGTAAGTTTGGAAAAAGGTGTTATAAATAAAAACCCAGATAAAATACTGTTAAAAACTCGCTCAATATATGTTACTGTGACATAGGTTGACATATATTCAGCGGGTTTTTAATAGTATTTTGTATAGTTTTTTATTTATAACACCTTTTCCCAAACTTACTGTGTTAAAGAGGGTGTGAGACGCCATCTTGAATTTTCGAATACATCGGTAAACACTGTATGTTTTTCGAGCTGAATAAATACGTTACATTGAATAAAAACACGAAAAATATATCCAGTTAGGAAGAAAAGTAACTTATCTTGCCTTTGATAACATTTATTTGTTATATATTTGTTTTTTGACAACTTTTTCGAATCTATGTGTACAGTAATACAAACCCGTATTTTGTATGGTTTTTTTATTTATAACACCTTTTTCCAAACTTACGGTGTTAAAGAGGGTGTGAGACGCCATCTTGAATTTTCAAATACATCGGTAAACACTGTATGTTTTTCGAGCTGAATAAATATGTTACATTGAATAAAAACACGAAAAATATATCCAGTTTGGCAGAAAAGTAACTTATCTTGCCTTTGATAACATTTATTTGTTATATATTTGCCCCCCCCCCTCCAAACAAATTAGAGTGGTCGGTGTTCTGTAGTAGCGTATCTGGATATTTACCAAAAAAAAATATTTAGGTTTGGCTATAAATTCCTAAACTCATTTCACCCTAAATAATTTAGGTGACTGAAATAGGAATCTAATTGAATCTTTAATTTCCTGAATAGTATCCGATAATTCATTTTTCTTCGAGTTATATCGAATACATTAATACGGATTTTAGGGGCTTTTTTCGTAATGTTACTGTAAAAATTATTTTTTATTGTTACAAATTACGATGCTTTAAAAAAAGCAAAAATAAATTCTTGCGTTTTTTATTTACTACTGAAAACCATAACTTTAGTAAAGGTATTTTTTATTTAAACAAAATAAAACATTTTCACTAAGAGTTAAGTAAAAATAATTAGTTCATTATATTCTGCGATCATTATTTAAAAAATACTGCAATTTTCATTGAAATTCGTTTATTTCCTGATTTTTGGTGAATTTTTAAGTAAAGGGAGAAGTCAAAATGTGTATACACTTTGAGCGTCGTCATTCATTTTGAGATCACGTGTGGTTAATTTAAATATCCAGTTTGGCAGAAAAGTAACTTATCTTGCCTTTGATAACATTTATTTGTTATATATTTGTTTTTTTGACAACTTTTTCGAATCTATGTGTACAGTAATACAAACCAAAACTTCGGAGGTTGGAATCCCCCCCCCCACCTAAAATGTACTTGGAAAAATCGATTTTATAGTGAGATTTAAAAATGGTTAGTCGAAAAAAAGGTGAAAAACAAAACAAATAATCAATAAATAATTGTTACCAAAGGCAATAAATGCTACTTTTTTTTACTTACATTGAATATTTTCAAGCGCTTTTCTTTATTTTTTAATAATCTAATGCAGGTGTGTGGGTGCCAAATACCTCCAGATTTTCTAGAATTTCCCACTAGATTGTAACCGAAATCTTCAGATATAGCAGGAAAACCGCTAAATTGTAACACTGGTCACGTGACAGGAAGCGGTAATAAATAATTGTCCCTAAATAAAAAAAATGGCCTCTCGGTACAAAGAAATCTACCTATTTATCATAGAAAAATTAAGTATAATGTTATAATTAAAAAGAAATATATAAAAACACACATGGATATAGTAAACATATTATACCAAAACGTGGAAGCCATCCGTCCAGTGGTTTTTTAGACAATTAATTCCGAACAAACCAACATTTACATTTTTATATATATAGATATATATATAAAAGTCACCTTATCGATGTTTGTGAAACAGGTCTCTACCAAACTCTTCTCTATTTGGTCTACAGAGTTGAAATTTGATATATAGGGTAGTTAGACCTCTAGCGCACTTTTGCTTTGGTTTTTAACCCATAAAAATTACTTCTAAGGGTTCAAAACAGTTAACCTGACCTTGGCAGATTAAGTTGAATTAGATATTACTCCTGCTGTTACTTTTGCACATACGCAAAATTAAACATTCATAACTCAAAGTTGCTTAATTTTTAACTATTCATATCCATCTGTCAGTATCGACACCGGAGAAATAAATAACGACTGAGGCTGGAGCGTGAAACAATCCGATTTTGATTTTATCGGATGGTACCTAAGTCATATGTTTTTTATAACTTTTGAAATCATTAATATAAATTGGACAATAATCAATTGAGAATTGGCTCTATAATAAATAAATAAGAAATAAGACATCTGCATGAATCAAAATATAATATTTATGGGTGTATTCGACTGGGCAACGCCGGGTGGCCTGCTGCATATATATATATATATATATATATATAGTCATCCACATACAGTATGGCTAGAGAAGCAACTACCTCAAGCCAGGATCAAAACCCGACCATTCAAATGACAGTCGGAGCTGCTAACCGTTGCGCTATTCGGCTGCTGCTATGCAGGCAGTAAATTAACAATGTTTTGACATTGTCCAAATACCTAAGCTCAATTTGTTTACACAAAGAGCATCGCTTGATATGCTAATGATAATTTGTATATCACTTCCCAATATGCTTCTGGACTTTTCCTATTCATTATATATATATATATATATATATATATATATATATATATATATATATATATATATATATGTATAGAATAGAAAAAGTCCAGAATGATTGAAAACAGTAAACAAACCTGGATGACATCATCCTTTATGACGTCAATGAATATCTTCTCACTGTTTTCTACCACCTCTTTAATTGATGACGTCATCAGTTTATTATGTCATACAGGATCTTCCAAATGCCTTTCCGCATTTTGTGACATCATCCAGTGTGCATGAAAACATACACAATAAGATCCACACGAGTTTAGTCGTAGATTAAATCCAGGATGTCTAGACAGTTTGTCTAATATATACAAGGGGTATTTTTTTTTTTTTTTTTTTTACTAACGTTCACACTTAACAAGATATACCGCCACTTGGACGTCAGGGGCTACTATTTAGGATCGTGCCTAGGAAAGATTCAATAAGTAATGCCCTTGACCCACTTCCGCTGTTGTCTGATCTAGCTGAAATTTTGCATGTGCAATGATTTATATCTCTATAGGTTATATGGCAAATTACAGTTCTGAATTAATTATCGTTTCTGATTTACAGGTGTGAAATGGAGCCTGTTGAGTATCATGCAGTGATCTGGGTTTTTTTTTCTTTTGTATTTGAAAGGATGCACACCACAGAAGACTTTTGATGAAATGAAAGAAATATACAGTAATAATGCTCCATTATATGACCTTGTAAAACGCTGACATCATGAATTCAAACATGGCTGGAAATCTATAGAAAGAGCTCCCAGATCTGGTTGCTCCACCTCCGCTTCTGCCATTGATGAGGTATCTGTCAGTTAAGATGAGCCTGCCATTTTGGAAGATTGATGCATGACTATTGACCAAATAGCCCAAGAGGTCAAGATTAGTATAGGATTTGTGGAAACTATAATCCATGATCATTTGCATATGCATAAGGTGTTTGCCAGATGGATTCCCAGGTTATTGACACCTTTCCATCGAGAACACGTCAAGTGACCGAGGATGAAGTCGGAGATTTACTAAGAAGATGGGTCTAATTTTTTTGAAAAAACTCATTACATTGGATGAAACCTGGGTCTACTACTATGATCCAGACACCAAAGCCCAGTCAATGCAGTGGAATCACTTTTTTCTTACAAAGGAGTAACCACTACTCGAGGATAAGGGTTAATGAGTGAGTGGTAGTTAATAGGACAATATTGCAGTAATCGTTAGTAGTGGAAATATAAATTGGATTACTTAAAGGAACGGCTCATCAAGAACTTATTTACATTGGACTTGAAGACGATCATATTGTAGCTGGAAAGCAGACATGAAACACTTATCTTTGTACTCCTCGAATTGGTGTGCATGGCTGTCACCCCAGGAGGAAGCCTCTTCTGAAGGCAATACACAAGAAAGCCTGCAAACAGTTTGCTGAAGACATGTCAACAAAGCCCATAGATTAGTGGAACCATCTACTATGATCTGATGAGACGAAATTTAATTTGTTTGGTTCTAATGACCTTAAGCATGTGCAGTGGTGACCAGGTGAGGAGTACAAAGATAAGTGTGTCATGCCTAGAGTTAAGCATGGTGGTGGGAATGTCATGGTCTGGGGCTGCATGAGTACGGCAAGTATAAGAGAGTTCCATTGAGGGAAACATGAACTCCAACATGTATTGTCAAATAGTGCAGCAGATCCCCTCCCTCCAGAAACTGGGTCGCAGTGTTCCAGCATTACAATGACCGAAAACACACATCCAAGACAACCACTGCTTTACTGAAGAGGCTGAGGGTAAAGGTAATGGACTGGCCAAGCATGTCTCCAGACTTGGACCCAATATAACATCTTTGGGGCATCCTCAAACAGAAGGTGGAGGTGTGCAAAGTCTCAAATATCTGCCAGCTCTGCGACGTTGTAATTAAAGAGTGGAAGAGCATTCCATTGGCTACATGTTGAAGCTCTGGTAAACTCCATGCCCAGGAGAGTAAAGGCAGTTTTGGATAATGATGGTGGCCACACAAAATATTAAGAGTTGACATGTTGTATGTTAATATTGACAACTTTTCGTAAGGGGTTTACTTACTTTTGTTGCCACGGATTTAGCTTTTTAATGGCTATATTTTGAGTTATTTTGAGGAGAAAATAAATTAATTCTATCATATATGCGACAGATAAACTCATTTTCTCTGTGTAAAAAAATCAATTTTTCAGTGTTGTCCCATGAAGAGATGTATTTAAATATTTGAAGAAATGTGAGACGGGGGGGGGGGGCGTACCCACTTTTGTGACACATACCGCCTGGTATTTCCCGTTTGTAAAATACGTTTAAATATGACATTTGGATTAATGCAGATTTCATATTTATTATTATTTTTATTATGTTATATTGGACCCAGTATATAGTAATAATTTTAAAAGTTAAAAAAAATGACTTGTGCACCACCACCGAGAATCTAAACCAAAACGTTTAGTTTACAATTTACTTTTTCCTTTGACGTTAATGTTGCATACTGTTCATATTTGAGAGATCATATTAGTGTGAGATAGACAGGGCATATATAAAGAGAGAGGGGGCAAGTTTTAATACAGCCGGGAACATGTAATACACTTTGAGAAGGGGGAAGATATAGATATATATATAGATAGATTGATTGATAGAGAAGATTGACATTTATACGTTTGACAGTTCTGTGAATGGGAGTGTTTCTATAACAGTGACACATATGTTTCTTAACCTAGTTTTGAGATGATGATTTTCACAAAGTTCTTATAATATGAATTCACAATACCTTTTCATTGAATAACATAACACGAAGACGCAGATACAAAATTATGAAGTTGTTTGTTTATTCCATTCGATCGGTCAATGGCTTTGCATCAAGGAATTCACAGTCTTTACATGATTTTCTCCTTCTAACCTTCGCTTCCAAGGTTCGATGTCAGCTCTGTCTCTGACTCCTGACTTCTCTCTTCTCCCCTGACTGACTGACTTATCTAACTAAAGCTCTCTATATTGAGAACTCATGTCGTCATTGCATGACCAACACGTGCATACCTGACTCGTGGCCTGACGTTACTCACATGTTTCAACCCGATTTGTCTAACCTAATTTTCCTAACCTACTTTACAAATATGTTTAATATTTTCTATTGTTCGGATCTAGATTCCTTATTTTAATTTCATTTCTTTAACAGAAACAAAATTACATCATTACATTCCTTTTTAAATAAACAGATATCTAACTATTTTATGTGAACTAAACAATGGTTAATTCTACATTACATTTTCAATAACATTCTGTATTATTTATTTTAACTTATGATCGGAATTCTCAATTCCAATCCTAGCTTCCCAGGTTCGAATCCTCGGCTATCCTATCTCTTATTTACTCACTTACAAGAACAGACGACTTGTTCTTGTACCTGAGCTATGAAGACATGTTTGCCGCAAGGTTAAAAATGAACCAATAGCTATTATGTTATACATGCATATTCGTAATGCTGTCGTTTGACCTTCACCTCACAATTCCATTTTTTTTAATTTTCACACTTTTGCACCGATTTTCCCTTGCCAAAGATAAAGATTTGTATGAGCTCGAATACCCTATATATTAAGTTTTGTGTCTGTAGACCAAAAACTGACAGAGGAAATTTTTTAAACAAATATACATACGCATACATAATATGTATAGAAAGAGGTCTGTGTTTACTATAATCTTTTTACACAAATATTATGCAAGTATAAATCATGTAGAATATCTACATGAATATAATTACACGTAATAGTTGACTAAATATGATCATCGCATAAGAAAACTGAAAAAACTAACAGGGAATTAATTAAAATGAAAGTTCAAAAGAATATGCAAATTAGCTGAATCTTTTGCAGATGAATGCAATTTCACAACCCATATATAATAAAGTTGTATTTTCGTGTTTTTAATACGAATATCGATACACACAAAAAAATAATAGGTGTATAAAAGATATGTATAATTGTAAGTATTTTCTATTTAGTAACATTATTTTTTAGTTTTTCATTGTGATCCTTCAAGATTTTAAAGGAATTTGGAAACATAGAATAGAAATTCATTTAAATTGACTTTAAAATTCTTAGCAAATTTTCATTTAATTAGAAGATTGACAGTTTTGGAATTGGTTTGTCTATATCTATAAAACAGTAGATGTGTGTGTGTGTGTGTGTGTGTGTGTGTGTTTGTGTGTGTGTGTGTGTGTGGAAACATTAAGCACTACAGAATAGAAATTCATTAGAGAGTTCCACTGGCATGCAGTTCTAAGAAAGAACTTTTGCTCATGGAAGCCACGTTTGGATTTAGGCACAGATAAAGAGTGGGGAACATTGTTGACAGTAGTTTCAGCCAGACGGGTGTTTCTCGTGAAACATTGGCGAGGGGGGACGAGGGATTGGAGCTCAGACGAGCACCTGCCATGGAAATAGCGATAAAACAAAGACAGTGCTCGCAACGTCTCTTCTGTGGAAGAGAGGTTGCAGGGAAGAGAAAAGGGCATCCCCCACTAATCCACGAAGTATATTTTGTACTCTCTCAAAGAAGGATAGGCTGTTTTTAGCAGCTCCTGCCCAGATGTGGCAGCAGTACTCCATCCTTGGACGTACTTGGCTTTTATACAGATAGAGAATTGCATCATTAGTGAGATATCTTCTGGAGCGGTAGAAGGATCCCACCATTTTCCCAGTGTCCCTGGCAACAGATTTGATGTACGTGTTCCATTTCAGATCAGGAGTAAAGGTCAAACCCAGAAGCTTGTCAAAACATGGAGCCTCTCACAGACGAGAGCCATCCATTTCAATTGATGCCAGATGGAGATCAGAGCGTTGATGATGTAAAGATAGAAGCTTGGTATTGGATGCATTAAAAGTGACCAGCCACCTCTTCCCCCACTGTACCACATGCTCAAGATCAGAGGAGAGAGAATTAGAGAGAACTTTGTCATTTACGGCCTTTGATGTGTTGCCATAGATGGTCGTGTCATCAGCATAGATGTCAACGAATGATTTAAGTATGTGTTTTGGGAGATCATTGATGTAGATCAGGAAGAGAGTTGGGCTCAGGATGGACCCCTGGGGGACTCCAGCATTAATACTGTGGGCCTCTAATTTCTGCCCATCAACAACTACTCTTATGAACCTATCGGAGAGAAATGATTTAATAATTGAGAAAATATTTCCAGTAATACCGTAGCTGGAAATCTTGTGAAGTAGGCCCTTATGCCATACCTTATCAAAGGCCTTCGATATATCAAGAGCAATTGCCCTGGAAAGGAAACCTTTGTCAAGAGATTCACTAATCCTATGTGATATAACCGTTAGCACATCTGCTGTAGATCTTGCAGAGCAGAAACCATATTGCATGTCACAAAGAAGGTTGTTTCTGTTGAGGTGGTTGACTACTTCTTTATTTAATATGGATTCCAACAACTTACTCATGACACACAGGAGACTTATTGGTCTGTACTGAGAGGGAGATGACTTTTCACCTGAATTCTTAAATACAGGGCATACTGATGAGGTTTTCCAGGGTGTTGGAAAGCACTTCTCCTTAAGGCAACGCTTAAACAGTTTCGTAAGTATGCGGGCAAGTTCTGGTTGGAGCTTTTTCAGCACTATAACTGGAATGTCATCAGGGCCAGTTGCTTTACTGGAATCAAGGTTCTTGATTAGCTTGGCGACATCACGCACAGATATTTGTATGTTGCATAGCGTGCTGTCTGTTATAGGAGGAAATACAGGGAGTTGATGGTCACTGTCGCATAGGGTAGAATTAGCTGCAAAGTTCTTGGCAAATAGTCTGGCCTTGTCTGATGCTGACGAGATGCCCTCAGGTCCATTGGTGATAGTTGGGATAGAACGCACACTTCTGTTCAAGATCCTGTTTGCTATTTGCCAGAACTGGTGGAAACCAAGCCGCTGCTCAGCTACTTTGGATTTAATAGACTGAGCATATAGCTCTCTTGCATGTTTTATTACTCTTTTACAGTGGTTGCTGGCAGTTCTGAAAGCAGCATTAGTCTCAGTACATCTATTACGTTGGTAGCTATGGAAAAAGTGATTTCTGTGCGCGATGGCAGCAGCACATTCAGAGGAGAACCATGGCTGGCTGTTAGGATTTTGTTGGCATTTTTTGGATGGTATGAATCGGTCTATGCCTATAATTAACCAATCGGTCAGGTCTGATACTATAGAGGACACATCCTTTTTAAACATGGAATGCAGAGGTAGGTCAGATATGAATGTACGGAAGCTATCCCAGTCAGCCATAGAGTATCGATATACAGTACGGTAGAGAGGTACGTCTGGAGACTTATTACATTTCATTTTTATCTTAACTGCTACAACAGAGTGGCCAGAGGATCCCAGAGGAGATAGAACGGAACATGAACACAGCTCAGGGGAAGTTGTGAGGAAAAGGTCTAGAAGGCTTGCATATTGACTGGGTGTATCGGGCACACGGGTGGGTTCGTGAACAATCTGAGTGAGGTCATAGGCAATGGCAAAATCATGACACACCCTCCCCTCATCATCGGTTTTATTTGAGTGGGTCAGCCATTCCACAATATGGACATTGAAATCACCACAGATGTGAATGTTAGCCGAAGGATGAGCAGACAGGATGTGGTCAATTTTCTCCGATATACTCTTAAAGGTAGTAACTCCACTGATGTAGGGGCGATAGAGGGCAAATATAAATGCAGTGGTGTAAGCTAGTGCAACCCTAAAGCACATATAAGGTAAATTAGGGTCTTCTCTGGAGATATCCCTACCACACGGAAAGCCATCTTTGATGTAGGCACATATTCTATGCCCATGGCGATCTTGGGGGTCAGATTTAGATGTTAAGTTGGAGAATCCTTTAATTATTAATTCGTCTAGAGAAGTGGTTGGCCCTATGCCAGTTTCACTTAGAAAGAATATGTCCGGTTTCGTCTCCTGTAATTGTGTTTCAACCTCTGGAAGGTTAGAACGTAGACCCCTGATGTTGGAGAAGGAGACCTGGTAGTAACAATTACCCACTAGTATGGCATCAAGAGGCCCTACCAGAAACTACTGTATGGTCCAGAATCCATTCACCAAATGGCAATACAGCAGCCCCAGTACTTTGCACCTGCTGATAGGACAGCCTCCTTAGTGGTTAATCCAAGGTTTGGGTCCCTGACTATCAGTAACGTCAGCCAGATGATCATAAGGATAGACATAGAAACAGAAATTTTCCGACATCTCAGGCTACTCTTTACAAAGTACTACTAGCTAGACGGGTGTTTTTCGTGTGTGTGTGTGTGTGTGTGTGTGTGTGTGTGTGTGTGTAAATACTACTAGCTAGACGGGTGTGTGTGTAAGTACTACTAGCTAGATGGGTGTTTTTCATGTGTGTGTGTGTGTGTGTGTGTGTGTGTGTGTGTGTGTGCGTGTGTGTAAATATTTAACCGATAAACCCTTAAACTACTGATTATATGTTTTATTACTCTTTTACAGTGGTTGCTGGCAGTTCTGGAAGCAGCTTTAGTCTCAGTACATCTATTACGTTGGTAGCTATGGAAAAAGTGATTTCTGTGCAGCAGCACATTCAGGGGAGAACCATGGCTGGCTGTTAGGTTTTTGTTGGAATTTATGGATGGTATGAATCGGTCTATGCCTATAATTAACCAATCGGTCAGGTCTGATACTATAGAGGACACATCCTTTTTAAGCATGGAATGCAGAGGTAGGTCAGATATGAATGTACGGAAGCTACCCCAGTCAGCCATAGAGTATCGATATACAGTACGGTAGAGAGGTACGTCTGGAGACTTATTACATTTCATTTTTATCTTAACTGCTACAACAGAGTGGTCAGAGGATCCCAGAGGAGAGAGAACGGAACATGAACACAGCTCAGGGGAAAGGTCTAGAAGGCTTGCATATTGACTGGGTGTATCGGGCACACGGGTGGGTTCGTGAACAATCTGAGTGAGGTCATAGGCAATGGCAAAATCATGACAAACCCTCCCCTCGTCATCGGTTTTATTTGAGTGGGTCAGCCATTCCACATTATGGACATTGAAGTCACCACAGATGTGAATGTTAGCCGAAGGATGAGCAGACAGCATGTGGTCAATTTTCTCAGATATGCTCTTAAAGATAGTAACTCCACTGTTGTGGGGGCGATAGAGGGCAAATATAAATGCAGTGGTGTAAGCTAGTGCAACCCTAAAGCACATATAAGGTAAATAAGGGTCTTCTCTGGAGATATCCCTACCACATGGAAAGCCATCTTTGATGTAGGCACATATTCTATGCCCATGGCGATCTTGGGGGTCAGATTTAGATGTTAAGTTGGAGAATCCTTTAATTATGAATTCGTCTGGAGAAGTGGTTGGCCCTATGCCAGTTTCACTTAGAAAGAATATGTCCGGTTTCGTCTCCTGTAATTGTGTTTCAACCTCTGGAAGGTTGGAACGTAGACCCCTGATGTTGGAGAAGGAGACCTGGTAGTAACAATTACCCACTAGTATGGCATCAAGAGGCCCTACCAGAAACTACTGTATGGTCCAGAATCCATTCACCAAATGGCAATACAGTAGCCCCGGTACTTTGCACCTGCTGATAGGACAGCCTCCTTAGTGGTTAATCCAAGGTTTGGGTCCCTGACTATCAGTAACGTCGGCCAGATGATCATAAGGATAGACATAGAAACAGAAATTTTCCGACATCTCAGGCTACTCTTTACAAAGTACTACTAGCTAGATGGGTGTTTTTCGTGTGTGTGTGTGTGTGTGTGTGTAAGTACTACTAGCTAGATGGGTGTTTTTCGTGTGTGTGTGTGTGTGTGTGCGCGCGCCCGTGTGTGTAAATATTTAACCGATAAACCCTTAAACTACTGATTATATAATACTAAAATTAACAAGAATTACCAATCATACATCAAGGATGGTTTATAATGAGTAAAATCTTTGTTCGGATGGATGAATAACGCATACAGACATATATCGGCAAGTTGGAATGCAAAATGTTCATTTAAACTTGCCGACATATTTCTATTTTTTCTGTGCATGCACAAATTCAATTAATTTCTTCAAGTCGTTTAATATTAAATCTCTCTCACCTATCCCTCGATATCTACATTGGTAAAGAACACGGCTGGAACACTAAATGTTTCGGTTTCGATTCTAGCTGATGGTATCTAAGTCATTTTTTTTTCTTTTAACTTTCAAAATCAGTACTACATATTAGGTACAATATGACAATCAATAGAAAATTGTAATCATAAATACGAAATCTGCATGGATTAAAATATATTTAAGCGTATTTTACAACCCGGCAAGGCAGGGCACCTTCCCCCCTTCCCGCTGGTACCAAATAATTTTATAAATATGGATTAAAAAAATAGCAGAAATCTTAGAAAACGGCCCACTGTCTCAAGACGAATGGGTCCATAAATGGATGCTACTAAGACTAAGCTTCTTTCTTTTAACAATTACAAGACACCTTCTCAATCACTGATTGCCATGGCTAATAATACCCTACCTGAGGGTTTATCGTTCAAACTTCTTAACTTAAAATTAACAGGCAACATGAATTGGAACAAATACATTGAGAACATTGCAAAGGCTGCTGCAACGAAAGTGGGCTCCTGCTATCGTGCTAGAAAATTACTCACACCTAAAAGTATCCTATATCTCTACAAAGCCACCATTCGCCAATGTATAGAATATTGTTGTCACATCTGATGCATTTACTACTAATCTGTTACTCTTAGAAGGGAGTTTGAAAAAGAGTTTCTAATCTAATAGACCCCGCACTCTCAACCAAACTCCAACCTCGGTCCCATCACTAGTCTCGCATCCCTGTGCTTGCTTTATAAATACTTGAATGAATGTGCTCTGATGAACTCATAGCACTTATGCCTCCTCTCGACAAACCCAACAAACAGCAAAACCCCACCCCTTTACTGTCAACATTGTAGGATGTCAGAAAGCCTTTTACTCTAATGGTTTCTTCCTTCAGACTGGTAGACTTTGGAATTCCCCTTCTGTTTACTGCTTACCTGACTGGACTAACTATAATGCAGATATCTCACTGCTCAACTCTCAGCATAGTGCCCACATAGGCATAATTCCAAATAATAGCCCTTTACTGTAGTAAGCAGAAGTTTAAATGTAAAGTGAACAAACATCTTGTTTTCCAACTTCTAACATAGTCTGTTGTAGGCATTATCTTAATTAGTAGCTTCATGCCCAAGTTACAATACACCTAGGTTGGGTTGGGCTGAAAAAGAGGAAATATTACCTGTTAATTTGGTAAAAACATGAAAATTTATATATATATATATATATATATATATATATATATATATATATATATATATATATATATATACGTGTACTAGCAAAAGTACCCCTCGTTGACTGGGTTCAAAAACAGCCTACAGAGAATGTATGATAGGTTATGAAAAGGAAGGGTTGTAAAGAGATAGCGTATGGGGGTATCAAAACTAAAGCAAAATATGATGAAAGTAAAAATAAAATAGATAAACCCCATAATTTATTATACCATACCTGTTCACGCTGAAACACTTATCACAATATTCTATGGATCTATATTAAAAAACATTGTTAAACTTTGTGACATATTTCCATTCTATGGAGGTCAGGTGCGAACGAGCACCACAATTTTATTATACCATATTTCTTCAAACTGAAACATAATTATCAAAGTATATTTACGCAGATAGATATGAAAAGTCTTTATTAAAGTTTGTGTCTATTTCTATTCTATGGAGGCCAGGTGTGAACGCAGACCCCACAATTTTATTATACCATCCCTATTTAAGTTAAAACATACTTATCAAAGTATGTACATCTATATCAAAAACACTTGTAAACGTTTTTTTTTTTTTTCATTTTTTTTTTCCATACTTTGGGGGCCATGCGCGAACACAGACTCCACAATTTTTATGAACCACCGTTCTGCCAGATCAAACATACCCATTCCTGATCCTCGATACATCTTCTATCATTATATGTAATCAGTTTTTTTAAATATTCAACCATATAGGAGCCTATTCGTGACCACACACACACACACACACACACACACACACACACACACACACACACACACACACACACACACACACAGACGTTCAGCTTTATATTATAGATATATATATGGCATGGTTAAAAAAAAATTCAAGACTGTTGAGCAATGCCATGCAGGTGAAGCTAGTTATTTATCAAAGCAAAAACGATGTATTTCAGATTGACCAATGGTTAAACTTAAATTGCTATTTAACTAACTTTTAAAAAAAAAAAACTGTAGGGTGTAGTGTAATAAGATGCTTATCGAAGATAGCCATTTTGTAATATTCATCTGAATTTTTGAGATGATGAAGAAATAGAGAGTCCCCAGAGTTCTGGTTAAAAAGACAAACATTTTTTCTACATTTTATGTCAATTTTTTTTTTTTTTTTTTTTTTTTTACATGGAGTTCACCACTTATCAAGGCCCAATGGCCACTCAAGGGTTATTGTGTGTACAGTAATCAAAGGGATAGTGTAGCAATAGTATTGGAGAATTGGTAAGGTGTCATTACTTGGGGGGGGGGGCGGTTCATCAGGAATTTGTTTGTGTTGGACTTGAAGACATCCAGGTGAAGTCGGGAGGGAAACAGACAAGCGGAACAGAGTTCCACAGGCGCGCAGTTCTAAGAAAGAAGCTTTGTTCATGGTATCTACGTTTTGATTTAGGCACAGATAGGGAGTGGGGAAAATTATTGACGGTGGTTTCAGCTAGTCGGGTGTTTTTTGAGAAAGATTGGTGAGGGTGGACCAGAGAATGGAGCTCAGAGGAGCACCTGCCATGGAAATAGCAATAAAACAATGACAGGCTCGCTACGTCTCTTCTGTGGGAAAAAGGTTGCAGGGTAGAGAAAAGGGCATCCCCCACCAAGCCACGGATTCTATTTTGTACCCCGTCAAGGAAGGATAGGCTGTTTTTTGCAGCCCCCACCCAGATGTGGCAGCAGTACTCCATCCTTGGACGTACTTGGCTCTTATAAAGATAGAGAATTGCATCATTAGTGAGATATCTTCTGGAACAGTAGAAGGATCCCACCATTTTCCCAGCGACCTTGGCCACAGACTTGATGTATGTGTTCCATTTAAGATCAGGTGTAAAGGTCAAACCCAGGAGCTTATCAAATCCTGGGGCCTCCCTTAGACGAGAGCCATCCATTTCAATTGATGCCAGATGGGGATCAGAGCGTTTATGATGTAGAGATAGGAGCTTGGTCTTAGATGCATTAAAGGTAACCAGCCACTTCTTTCCCCACTGTACCATGTGCTCAAGATCAGAGGAGAGAGAATCAGAGAGAACATCATCATTTACAGCCTTTGATGTGTTGCCATAGATGGTCGTGTCATCAGCATAGATGTCAACAAAAGATTTTAGTATGTGTTTTGGGAGATCATTGATGTAGATCAGGAAGAGAGTTGGGTCCAGTATGGACCCCTGAGGGACTCCAGCATTAATACTGTGGGCCTCTGATTTCTGCCCATCAACAACTACTCTTATGAGCCTATCTGAGAGAAATGACTTAATGATAGAGAAAACATTTCCAGTTATACCGTAGCTGGAAATCTTGTGTAGTAGGCCTTTATGCCAAACCTTATCAAAGGCCTTTGATATGTCAAGAGCAATTGCCCTAGAAATGAAGCCTTTGTCGAGAGATTCGCTAATCCTATGAGATATAACTGTTAGCACATCGGCTGTAGATCTAGAAGAGCGGAAACCATATTGCGTGTCGCTAAGGTTATTTCTGTTGAGGTGGTTGACTACTTCTCTATTTATTGTGGATTCCAGCAACTTACTCATGACACACAGGAGACTTATTGGTCTGTACTGAGAGGGAGATGACTTTTCACCTGAATTCTTAAATACAGGGCATACTGATGAGGTTTTCCAGGGTGTTGGAAAGCACTTCTTAACGCAACGCTTAAACAGTTTGGAAAGTATGGGGGCAATTCTGGTTGTAATTTTTTTAACACTATAATTGGAATACCGTCGGGACCAGTTGCTTTACTGGAGTCAAGGTTCTTGATTAGCTTGGCGACCTCACACACAGATATTTGTATGTTGCATAGCGTGTTGTCTGTTATAGGAGGGAATATGGGGAGTTAACGGCCTTCGTCACACAGGGTAGAATTTGCTGCAAAGTTTTAGCAAATAGTTTGGCCTTGTCGGATGCTGTTGAGATGACCTCTGGTCCATTGATAATGGTTGGGATAGAGCGCACGTTTCTGTTCAAGATCCTATTTGCTATTTGCCAGAACTTTATCAAGCATTTTCATCACTACACAGGAATAGAAGGATATAAATCAGGTTCGCTAGGCTAACATGCATTACGATATAAATGTAATTGAGTCCAGGTCTTTCGTCTTGCTTATTATTGTAAAACTTTGAACAAATATAATATTTAATATATTATATAATATAAATATATTATATTTTAATGTCTCTGAAAGGAAATAGAGTGCAGTTACATTTTAACTGAAGCAGGTAAATTGTAGGTTTGACATTGTTCAAAGAAGTATCAGGTTGACAAGAAAATTCTTGTTGTTTTTAACTTTTAAATTCAGATGAACATATCTCGGCTCAAACAAAAATTTATTGATCGAAATAAGCACCATGAGAATCAACGCAAATGCAAAACAATATCATAAAAATCTTGCATTCTGATGGTGATGCTGAAGGCGTTTTTAATATCGCTAAGTTTTTTTAAGCATTTTTCACACAGAAAGTTGTCAGGATGCTTGAAAAAGTGGTAGTCGGTAGGTGATATGTCTGGAGAGTATGGCAGATGAGGCAGAGTTTCATAGCCTAATTTGTTCAACTTTTGCAGGGTCGGTTTAGTCAGGCATTGTCTGGAAGAGAATTGGGCCTTTTCTACTGACTAATGCCATCAGGGATAAGGGTTATTGCAAGTACATTACGTTAGTGTGGAGATTTGATGAAGTGTTTACTTAAGGGGGCGGTTCATTAGGAATTTGTTAACATTGGACTTGAAGACATCCAAGTTGTAGTCCGGTGGGAAGTAGGCAGACGGAACAGAGTTCCACAGGCGTGCAGTTCTAAGAAAGAAGCTTTGTTCATGGAATCCGCGTTTTGATTTAGGCACAGATATAGAGTGGGGGAAATTTTTCACAGTGGATTCAGCTAGACGGTTGTTTTTCATGAAAGATTGGCGAGGGGGGACCAGAGCTACACCAAAAGGAGGTCACTCTTATCTTCTTGTCCAGGATTGTCAGATTAGCCTTTTTAAAGCCAAATTTCGCAAATTTGTCTTTTTAAAGCAGTTTAGTCTTCAAAAATTGTAACAGTGCAACATACAGTCTGTATGCTTGACAAAGTGTAACATACAGTCTGTCTGTTTGACAATTTAGTCTGTATGTTACACTTTTTTAGAGTCTAACATACAGACTAACTTGTCAAAAGGAAGAAACAAACATAATGAGTTATAGATTTCATTTGTTGTGTAATCGTTTCGGTTGGTCTTGGATTAAATAATGGAACTCCTATAAGTAGACAAGGTAGGAAATAACAATAACAAAGGAATCTTATTAACTGAAGAGCAGTTTGTAAGGGGAGACAACCTATTTGCATATGTAGCGTCCTTCTTTTATTGGTTTAGATTTGATCTTTTGTACATTAAAACAATGTTAGTGTACTGTTATTAATAAATAGATTATTGTTGCCATTCTTTATATCTGGGTGGAGTATTTTAATACTTTCCGATCAATGAAAAGATTCCTTCCAACTCCAAAAAAAACCTTTTAACGGTTTTCGGGTATGCTGGAAACGCATATAACATTTAAAAGTGGTGCAGAGAAATAGTTTTCATGTTATGAAGAAATTATTTTTCAAAAAGTGGGAATCACTTTTCAATATAAATTTAACGTAAAATGGGCACCCACTTTCTGGCCACCTAGTGATAATTTTTGTTTTGTTCTGTTTTTTGTTTTGTGATAAATTTTTTTTGTTTTTTTTCGTAAATTTTTACCTACTTTCCACCTTAATACTCATCTTTAAAATGATGACTTGAATAGATATTCAGGTATGCTGAAAACGAATACTGCATTTAAATTTACCACAAATAAGTAGTTTTCTGGATATTAAGCAATGTAATTCCTTATGTTATCAGTAGTGACCATTTTTGTATGCGCAAGCATGTGCACATTTTTAACAAGATAAGAAATAGCAATAACAAAGGAATCTTATTAATTGAAGAGCAGTTAGTAAGGGGAGACAATCTGTATATTCATTCAGATTTATTCTTATATATCTGACAACAATGTTAGTATACTTAATATATAGATTATTGTTGATATTCTTCGTATCTGGGTGGAGTATTGTAATACTTTCCCTTTTCTTTGTAGTTGGTTGATTGTATATTTGTTGGAATTAATTGTTGGTAATATTTCTTTCAATGTTATTTTCCTTGCATTTCGTTGTGGTACGTTACTGTGTCAAATTTTGACATTTCTTTAATCATTCAAAACACTTTAATGAAGATACACATAATAATGGTAGAAGAGAAAAAGCATCTTTTTTATGGAAATCGCTCCAGACAACGCATGACTCCACTTGATGTAAGGAACTAAATTAGTATACTGCCATTAATACGTAGATTATTGTTGCTACCTTTGCACCGGGATGGAGTATTATAATACTTCCTCTTTGAATTCTGTTTGCAGTTGGTTAAAAAGAGAATTCTGGTTGGAATAGAGATGTGGGAATAAAGGGGATGCAAATGTACAAACAACTAAGAACAAAGAAGTGGGAAGAGGTGGCTGGTTACTTTTAATGCATCTAAAACCAAGCTTCTATCTTTACATCATCAATGCCCTGATCCTCATCTGGCATCAACTGAAATGGATGGCTCTCGTCTTGGGGAGGTTCCATGTTTTGACAAGCCCTTTTCTCTTCCCTGCAACCTCTCTCCCACAGAAGGGACGTTGCAAGCCTGTTATTGTTTTATCATTATTTCCATGGCAAGTGCTCGTCTGATCTCAAATCTCTGGCCCCCCTCGTAAACCTTTCACGAAAAACACCCATTTAGCTGAAACCACTGTCAACAATTTTCTCCACTCCTTATCTGTGCCTAAATCAAAACGTAGATTCCATGAACAAAGTTTCTTTCTTAGAAGTGCACGCCTGTGGAACTCTCTTCCATTTGCCTGTTTCCCACCTGACTTCAACTTGGATGTCTTCAAGTCCAACATAAACAAATTCCTAATAAACCGTCCCCTTAAGTAAGACACTTTATCAGATCTCCATTACTAACGATTACTATGATATTATCCTATTGATTACTGTACATGCAATAACCCTTATCCCCGAGTAGCTTCTGGGCCTTAATAAGTGGTGACTTTCTTGTAAAAAAAAAAATTTTTTTTTAAAGTCTAGTGTCAGTCAAAATCTAGTACTCGTACTGGACTGGTGGATGAAGTGTGGTGTCTGCTCAGATGCTGCACTCAAATTAATTTTCCTCAGTCAATGGAGGGGGGAAGCCTTTCTATACTAAGGCAATTTTATTTTTGCAGAGTCCCCCATTGAGGGGAGCTGGTTATCTCTCACATTAAACCGACCTTGTGTCACATTTTGTTTTGTGAGAAACAAATAAATAACAAGTCTAGTATCAGAACAGATACTACACATTGATCTCAGCCAGTAAGCCAGTATAGAGAATTATTTGTAATGGTGAACAAACATAGTCCTACAAATATTAAAAGGTTTTATTATTATAAACCTTGAACAAATAAGAGTATATATATTTTCATGTCTCTGAAAGTGCAGTGTGTTGAAACTGTACACACACACACACACACACACACACACACACACACACACACACACACATACACACACACACACACACACACACACACACACATGCAGGGCGGTCTGCAGGCTAAAGAACCTAGTGATTAGTGCAGAACTGTCAAAACTGACGTCACCAAAGGTGAATAGGTCAAGTAGTTGACGTCGCAGCTGCCAGGGTTAAAAACCTGCGAGAAAACAGGTCAATATAAACAAGTGAGGCAGATGAGAAAGAGTCAGTCAAAATAGAATGCCTGAAAATATATAAAATACCAGGCAAGATTTACAATTGAAAATGCAATGAAAACATGAAAACTTGAACTGACAGCTGATGGACAATACATAACGGAGATTAAAATACAAAGAAGTATCTTCCAATGAGATTCCCTGTCTCCACTACTGTTCATCATAGCCATGATACTCCTTAACAATATACTAAGAAAGTTCATTTATATGGAGGAAAAATGAACTGTCTAATGTTCATGGACGATCTGAAACTTTTTGCAAGAACAAAAAAAAAAATAGACACTAATAAACACGACCAAAATCTTCAGGCAGGGAATTCAGTATGAAAAAGTGTGCACTGCTAGTTATAAGAAGGGGAAAACTGGAGACAACGGGAGGCATGGAACTACCCAACTAAGTGGAGATGAGGTCACTAGATGAACATAATAGCTACAAATATTTGGGAGTTCTGGAAGCAGACACCATCGAAGCAACAAAAATGAAAGAGAAATTGGAAAAACACGAAAACTCCTAGAAACTAAACTATATAGTAGAAACCTAATAAAACGTATAAACATATCGGCAGTATCACTAGTCAGATACTTTCGACCAAAGAAGAATTGAAGCATCTCGACCAGAAAATCAGAAAACTTATGACTATGTACAATGCATTACACCTAAAGGATGATGCCGACCGACTCTACATGAAAAGAAAAGACAGAAGAAAAGGGACTGCTTTGTACAGAAAACTGTAAATGAAACAAAAAAGAATTAGAAAAAAATATATAATACAGAGCAGTGAAAGGATAATTACTTCAAGAGACTTTGAAAAATGAACAAGACAGAAAACAAAGAGGCAAAGGATAAGACGAGAAAAGAAAAATGGGAAGAGAAACAGCTACATGAACAATTCATAAGAATAACAAACGATGAGACTAAACATTGCTACAAAAAAGAAAATCTAAACAGAGAAACTGAATCCCTAATAACAGCCGCACAAGATAACGCAATAAGAACCAACCACGTCAAAGAACGATAGACTAAACACAGGAAAACAGCTACCAACTGCATCTTGAATACCCAGACAAATGGTACGAGCACAAACCGGCAGCAGTACTTAATACCGATAATCATAAAATTCTATGGGATATAAATTTACAAACAAATAAATCCATCCAATCAAGAAAACCAAATGTCGTAATAATTAAGAAGAAGAAAAATTGTCGATTTTGCTGTTCCAGTAGACCACAGGGTGAATTTACAGAGCAAGTCAGAGAGCTGAAAGGGGTATAAAAGATGAAGAAGGTCAAGCTAATACCAATAATAGCAGGAGCATTAGGAAAACTTCTGAAAAACTTGGAAAAAAGAATTGAAGAAATTGGAATTAGAAGAATGGCTGAGAAAATACAACGGATAACAATAATGAAAACAACTGAAATAATAAGAAAAAACCCTTGAATGCGGAGACTAATACACATGAACCACAGGCGCCAGCTGGACATATAAAAACTGCTACAAATGGTAAAACACAAAGAAACGCAAAAAAATTGAAATTGTATAATTGTAAGTTACCCCCCCCCCCTCCAATAGTAACGGTGTCAACTGATATCACACCAAATATCCGAGGAAGATGGAAAAACCAAGGAGATAAAACACTAACCAGACCTCGACTGGATGAGTGCGAAGAGGACTGGGACCTTGAGGATGCTTATTGCCACTAAATTCCAGTGAAGACCAATGGTCGCTTCCAACGAGAAATCAATGGTTAGCGGTTGTTGTGATAATGCAACATTCAGAATCCAGGGAACACTGCTGGTTCTCAAAGAAAAATCTTTGTTGACCTGTGTGAAAACTCCTCGTTAACAACAACAACAACAACAACAACAACAACAACAACAACAACCACAACAACAACAACAACAACAACCACCACCACCACCACCACCACCACCACCACCACAACAACAACAACAACAACAACAACAACAACAACAATAATAATAATGATAATAATAATAATAATAATAATAATAATTGCTCAATCATTGACATAGCTTGTCCTTTCGATACCAGAGTGCAAAAGAAAGAACATGGAAAAATAAATATCAAAATCTTAAATGGGAACTAGACTATGGAAATATAAAGAAATCAAGGTGATTCCTATTGTAATTGAAACGCATGGGACCATAAAGAAAAGCCACCATAAAAAAAATAATAATTATAGTAGTAGTTGTTGTTGTTGTTGTTGTTGTTGATGTCGTCGTCGTCGTCGTTGTTGTTGTTGTTGTTGTTGTTGTTGTTGTTCCATAGTAGTCTCAACTTTTAGATGTTTTTTAGTTGGATTTTGTTTTCTTGAACATCAGGTCAATTCCTTTGACTTAAGACATTCAAGCTGTATTAACGCAATATCGCCATTCATAACATGCAAGCCTTTTGCAAAATTGGAAAAGAAATTGTCTTGTCAATCTGATTAAGCCATTCATGGTGGCTTTTTGTTATGGTCCCAAGCGTTTCAATTACAATGGGAATCACCTTGACTTTCTAACAGTTCAGGGTGTTCACATTGTGTTTTTATTATTATTATTATTATTATTATTATTATTATTATTATTATTATTATTATTATTATTTCATAGCAGGCTCAATTTTTCTGATGCCTTTTTTTTATCATGGCCAAAACTGAGTCTTTACTTTAGCCTAAGTGAACATTTCTGAGATGAAATATGAGCGTTCAAAACGAGTAAACTGAAATCGAAGTAAATGGGACCAAAATATCAACATTAAGTGTAGGTCCCATGTCCGGTAGAGGAAAGAACGAGGCTTCCCAGGTTGTCATCCAGAGAAACCCTCGAAATTCTATCACTAGAACAAATAGGACTAAAGCCTTAAATTATTATTATCATTATTACTAGCATTTCAGCCCGGCGTTGCCCGGCTGTTTGGATGTGTATGTTGAGCAAAAAAAAAAAAGTGGTAGCAGGCTCGAACCCATACCGCAAAGGAGGAAAAGAACGAGAAAAAAAACTGAAGTCTATGCTGTTACGACCACCGCCAAACCGGAAGTGAAATTTTTTTAACATTTAGGCTAGACAATCGAAAGGAGAGGATGACTTTTAAAAATATCGACGAAAAAAGCGACCCCCCCTGTATAAAAGTGCCCAGTTTAAGGTGAAGATATTAATGTTTTTAGCCAATTTTTCGATATTTGTCGTCTGAAAGGTCGAACTTCAAAACGACACTGATCTTGAGAAAATCCGTCGCCTCTGTCGAAAGTGTTGGGCAGACTTGCAAACATACATACATACATACATACATACATACATTTATATATTGGTAACTAAACATTTTCGACTCAAATCGATGAAAAAGCTTGCCCTATCTCTGAATACCCTTTATATAAAATTTCAAATGTTTAGACCAGAAATTGTCTGAGTAATTTGATAGAGACCGCAGAGGTCAATTTTTTTAAACTTTGACCCCTATTATGACAACTTAACATTTATTCTTTTGAGCTCTAATCAAGTTATTAAGTTAGATCCATGTCCAAGGAACCTATATCTAAAATTTCAAGTGTTTAGACTCAAAATTGTCAGAGCAGTTTGGTAGAGTTCTCAAAGGTCAAATCGTTGAACTTTGACCCCTTAATCGCCAAATTTCTGGCCGAAAACCGATCACAAAGATTTCCCAAATCTCAGTACCTGTATATCAAATTTCGAGTCTGTAGACTTAAAATTGACAGAGTTATTGCGTATGGAAATGTACACACACAGACACACAGACACGCACAGACAGACAGACACTTTCAGTTTTATAGATATACTAGCATGGGTGCCCGGCGTTCCCGGGTATTTGGAGGTGTATGTTGAGCAAAAAAAAAAAAAAAAAAGAATTGGTTCAATTTTTTTAACTTTGACCTCTATTATGACCCCTTAAAATTTATTGTTTTGAACTCAAATCAAGTTATTAAGTTAGATCCATGTCCAAGGAACCTATATCTAAAATTTCAAGTGTTTAGACCCAAAATTGTCAGAGGAGTCTGGTAGAGTTCTCAAAGGTCAAATCGTTGAACTTTGACACCTTAATCGCCAAATTTCTGGCCGAAAACCGATCACATACATTTTCCCAAATCTCAGTACCTGTATGTCAAATTTCGAGTCTGTAGACTAAAAATTGACAGAGTTATTGCGTAGGGAAATGTACACACACAGACACACACACACACACACACACACTTTTATAGATAGATAGATAGATAGATAGATAGATAGATAGATAGATAGACTAACAGATTAAACAAAAATATATACGTATACATAAATATATATGGAAACAATATTGTGTGTCTTGTAAACTTTTTACGCAAATATTATGCAAGTATAAATCATGTAGAATATCTGCATGAATATAATTACAGTAATCTATCTATATATCTATAAAAGTGAACGTGTCTGTGTATCTGTGTATCTGTGTGTCTGTGTGTCTGTGTACATTTCCCTATGCAATAACTCTGTCAATTTTTAGTCTGAGTGGCAATAAAGTCTCCCCATGTTCCCAGTTTTCTTTGCACTTGTCCAGCGGAGGTCTGGTCAGCACTCTCTCCTCGGTCTTTCTATCCTTCTTGACCTTTCTCGACTATTTGGCACCACTCTTTAGGGAGGAGGCGGTGATGGGGCAATGTGAGGGGATGGAAGAGGGTATAGAGAACTTATAGATATGCAGTGTCAATGTTCTTGGTTCCATGTAACGTTTCTTCATATTTTACCTCTGCAGCAGTTTGCCTGGCCCGTGCATATATCTCGTGTGTATTAGTTTCCGCATTCAAGGGTTTTCTTTAATAGTTCAGCTGTTTTCATTATTGTTATTCATTGTATCTTTCCAGTCATTCCTCCGATTCCAAGTTCTTCCATTCCTTTTTTCAAAGTTTCTCGGAATGATCTAATTTTTGTTGATTTTGGAGTCCGAGGATGAAAATCAAGAGCCCGATTTAAGGAAATGGCATCACGACAAACACCACTAAAGCCAACAGTGTGGCTACGATATGCGGATGGCACATTCATACTCTGGCTTCATCAGGAAGCTGTTCAAACATTACTGAATCATGTGAACTCTATCCTTTCATCTATACAGTTCACCATGGAAAAAGAATGTAATAACAACTCCTCCTTCCTAGATTTGTCGATCGCGGTCGTCAGGGGTTTAGGTCATGTGTATATTGAAAGCTGAATTTCTTCGGACAATATCTAAACTTTCACCATCCATATAATGTAAAAAGGAAAAAAATGGAATCGTCCGTTGCCTACAGCATCGAGGAAAGGTAATATGTAGTAACAGCAGTACATATTAAGAGGAATTTGACAGCTTATAAGGAAACAAGAACGTTGTGTCTTGATCCGAAAATTAATAAATAAAAGGCGATAACTCAATTCGACCTACCGAGATCAAAATCAACCTTGAAATGGCTACGATTTACTAATAAAAATGATTTTTTTAATAGAAAAAAAAAAACCTTTATCAATTTATATGATTTTTGCAATATGCCATTCTCGTGGGAAGGGGGGGATGTGTGGATACGTCATAAAGATTTTTCTGTGTTTGTGTATTTTGAAAATTAGGTTGAACACTGAACTTGCACCGATTAAATGAAAGGAAAAGGAAAGGGTGTGTCAAAATGATGAATTTTGGACAGAAGTGGTGGGGAGGTGTGTGATGACATCATTTGACTGGATACATACCACTTGGTTCTTTATGAAGCGAGAGAGGGGAAAGGGATGAAGCCATGTTGAATCATTGATTTTAAAAATGCCATGTTCGAAATAAACTAACATGCCTCTTGCATCACAATTGTACATATATTTTGTATCATTGTATATATATTTTGTATCATTGTATATATATTTTGTATCATTGTACATATATTTTGCATCACAATTGTATATATATATTTTGTATCATTGTATATATATTTTACACAAATTCCCATTCGCTTTATTTTTTTTTTACTCGTATATCCTTGAGTATTTGCTCTTGCGTGGTATTTTAATTTTTTTTTTTTTTTTTTTTTTTTTTTTTTGCATATCTTGATATATCAACAATTAACTCCTGATGAGTTTGTTTGTGAAAGGGGCCCCGAGGATTTTTCTGTATATTATTTTTTTAAAAGCATTATATATATATATATATATATATATATATATATATATATATATATATATATATATATATATATATATATATATATATATATATATACGAGAAATGGTTTTATAATTAAGAAGACGTAATCAGCTATACCATACCTGGAGATCTTGTGAAGTAAACCTTTATGCCATACCCTATCAAAGGCCTTTAATATGTCAAGAGCAATTGCCCTAGAAAGGTTTCCTTTCTCGGGACATTCGCTAACCTATGAGATATAACTGTGAGTACATCTGCTGTACGTTAACCATTAAACAGTGTTGTAGGTATGGGTGCTTGTTCTGGTTGAAGTGTTTTGAGTACTATAATTGGAATACCGCCAGGGCCGTTTACTTTACTAGAATCAAGGGTTTTTGTTTTAGCTTGGCAACATCACATACAGAATATTTTATATCACATAACGTGTTTTCTGATACAGGAGGAAACATTGGGGGTTGACGGCCTTGATCGCAAAGGGTATAGTATGCTGCAAAGTTCTCGTCTGATATGGACGAGATTACCTCAGGTGCATTGATGATAGTTGTGATGGAGCACACGCTTCTGTTTAGGATTCTGTTTGCTAATTTCAAAACTAGTAGGAACCAAGCCGCTGCTCAGCTACATTAGACTTGAGAGCCTGAGCATACAACTCTCTTGCGTGTTTTATTACTTTTTTACACTGATTGCTTGCAGTTCCTTAATACGGCCTTAGTCCCAGTACATTTATTACGTTGGAAGCAATGGAAAAAGTGATTTCTGTGCGCAATGGCAACAGAACATTCAGGAGAGAACCATGGTGGGCTGTTAGGTTTTTGCTGGAAGTTTTAGAGGCCATGAAAAACTCTATATCTTCAATTTACCATTACGTCAGGTCTGATACTATAGAGGACACGCCAGTTTTAAACATGGAACGCAGAGGTGGATCTGATATAAATGTACAAAAGTTACTATAGTCAATCATAGCGTATCCATATACTGTCCGATAGAGAGGTACGTCTGAGGACATATTAAATTTTCATCTCATTGAGTCAATAAAGTAGTCGGAAGACCCAAGTTGAGAGAGAACGGAAACCGAACAAAGAACAGGGCAAGTTGTGAAAAAAGGTCTAGGAGATTTGCATACTGGCCATCAGTGCCGGGCACATGGGTCGGTTCGTGAACAATCTGAGTGAAATCATAAGCAATGGAGAAGTTGTGACAGCTCCTCCCCTCAGCATCGGTCTTGTTTGAGTGAGTTAACCATTTCACATTCAAGTCTCCACATTTGCGGATGTAAGCTAAAGGATAAGCAGATAGGACGTGGTCAATTTTCTCAGACATGCTTTGAAAGATTTGGAAGGCAAGTTAGAGTACCCTTTTATTACGAACTCGATGAAAATCTATTGTTATATGATAATTTCTATTTTGTGGATATCTCTCACTTCAAATATTGACTAAATAAAAATCTAAAACATCTAAAACAATAATATAGTTTATACATAAAATTCAACAGTAATCCTGTCTGTTTGTTTGCTTGTTCACAATTTGATTAATATATACAAAAGTTTCCTTACTTTACTCTTTCATTTATTTCTATATATAGCTTCATTCTTGGAAACTAGATACAATAAAAAGATTATGTCATTTGCATATGACATTAAGAAAAATCGATTTAATTAAATAGCGGTATCTTAATTAATGTTTCTAGCGAGAGAATTGTTTTCAGTGTTTTATTTAAAATTGTTTTTAATACATTTTAAATAATTATATTGATAACATTTATTTTTTTGGGAATTATTATTTCAACATCGAATTTTTAAAAAAAACTTTTAGAGTTATTTGCCCCTTAGAATCTTCCGATCATTTCATTTGTTTGTTGTTATTATTCTTTAAACAGCTATACAGAAATCGCAAATTTTACGATGTGACCTATCGTTGTTTAATACCTAAAAAAAAATAGGATCTACTGCCCCCCTCTGAATTTCACAATTTACACTTTTCTTTCTTTTTTTTTTTTTCACGTTAATCTCATCGATTACAAACTTTAATTTCTAATTTAAAAAAAAAGGTAAATTTTTACGACGTGACTCAGCGTCTTTTAACCCCTAAAAAAATTAGGACCTACTTTTTTGAGGCCCTAATACGTTTAAACAATCTTTATAAATAATATGAAAGAATAATTTCGAAAAAAAGAAAATTGACATTTTAAAGTGGGGGATCACTTTTCTATATAAATTGAACGTAAAAATGAACACCAATTTTGGCCACAAAGCATTCAACGAGATATATCATCTCTAGCATTTTTTTTTTTTTTTTTCAAATTTAGTGATGGAGATGGACGGGGCAAAACATGACAAATACAGTTTTTTTTTGTTTGGTGGGCGTGGGAATTACATTTGAAACATAAAATAATTATAAATTTAATTAATTTTTATGACACCATTCTGTACTTTCACCTTATACTTTTATAAACAAAATGAACCCCAACATATGACAAATTCATTTTTGTTATTTTGGATGGAGATTACATTAGAAGCATAAAATGATGAAAAATTTAATTTAATTGTTTTGAATTAATTGTTGATAGATATTCATTTTTTTAGGAGTTCTATCTACTTGGTTATTTTTATTTATTTATTTATTTATTTATTTTTGCGATCACGCGGGCATTCGCTGTTATCTTTAGTGAAACAAAAGTTCTAATGATTTATTTTTAATTATTTATTTTTAGGGGGGTATTTATAGTACTCAATATCCGGGAAATAGTTTCTTCTATCTGTATTCATTCTGCCGAAATATCTGGTGGAGAGGGTGTCAGGTACTTCTTCTTTTAAGGAACGATTGAATTTACATGTTTTTATCCATTCTTTTATTCATGGAATTGTTGTGAGAGTATCCATGTTACCCATGATGAAAATGATTAGTGTAGCAGGTGTGTTCTAAACGGAACTGTATGTAAACCCAGGCAACGCTGGGTACTCATGCTAGTATATATATATATATATATATATATATATATATATATATATATATATATATATATATATATATATATCTTTACATTTTGTTTTGCTATCTATACATAGTCTGTTGCACTAAATTTGATTTGATCTCTAAATAACCGATTCCATAGTACGTAATAGTATCCGTTGTGTCGGCCACACTTCATCCAATATTATAATGTGTTAATATTCACTTCTATTCATAAATGGCAGACCTGCTATTCATCCTCTCTCTCTCCGCACTGTATCGGTCACTCGTTTTCGAAAAATAAATCTATTAAGGATTGTCACTTTCAACGGAACCTTTTCGATATTGCTGACATTTTCTCTGACTCTTTATTCAACAACGTCCCAGTTCGGTCATGACGTGGGATGTTGCGCAGAAATACTAATTGTATGATTCACCCACCCTTTTGTTTCGATACTAATGATTAATGATTTTTTTTTTTTTTTTTTTTTTTTTTTTGTAAGGGAGTCACGAATAATCAAGAGTCGAAGGCCACTCGAGGATAAGTGTTTATTGAATGTACGGTTGTCACTAAGGCAACAGTGTAGTGATCATTAGTGCTGGAAATTGGGTAGGATTTTATTATTGTTTCGATTGGACTTGAAGACAACCATGTTGTAACAAGTTGGAAAGCAGATCAGCAGAACAGAGTTCCACATGTAGGCAGTTCTATGAAATAAACATTGTTCATGGAATTTGTATTTAGATTTCGGTGCAGATAAAGAGTGGCTTAAATTGCGTATAGTGGTTGTAGTTAGCAATATAATAAGATTATCATCACTTTATTTAATGTGTTAATAAAAAAGAATTGTGGGAAGATAATTTATTCTGTGCGACTGTTTTTTTTTAAGGTGGGTCTAATTTTTACACACAGTTTTACGACCTTGCCAGTCGGACTTAGGGTTAGTAGTAACAAATTTAGTGAACATGCGTAAAATGTTAAAATAGTCCTCAATATATGATCATTTTATGTTTAATTTATATACGAAACTGATCTCCTGCTCTAAATTCTAAATTAACTGTTTTTCACTTCCACCAATTTTTTTCAAAGTGTTCGCGGGTAATCATCTGTAAAAGTAGAATCACGTTATTTTTTTTTTTTTTGGGGGGGGGGGTTATTCGTTCAAAAAGGCAAATCTCATGAGGGTGGGGGCTTCAGCTGAATATTCATTTTAATTTGTGGGAGCCTTTTCTAGTCTCACACAAAAACACGCGTTCACATCTCAAGCTATATTACTTGTCATATACATACGCGCACACAAACATACATGCGCACGTCCACACACGTACATATATTGACGTTGACGTATATACACTCACATTCACGTGTGTACACACGCTAACGTACACACATGTACTCACACACACGCACGCACACAAGGACAACGTCACTTCCCCTTTCAAAGGAAATCCACACATGCGCAAAAGACCACCGGAAACAAGTATAAAAGCAAGAGCAATAAGCAGCATCTTCCCTTTTTCGGACCAGCTCTCGAGCTGAGAGGTTCGTCTAACCAGCCGCCTCCCGAAAGGGAGGCGCGTACCTCACGTCCCCTGCTACTATGTATGGGACACGAGCTAACAGACAGTATGTACACTTTATATGCTTTCTCTCTCCATGGTCTGGATTGACATTTTCTCATTTTCTCTCTCTCTCTCTCTCTCTCTCTCTCTCTCTCTCTCTCTCTCTCTCTCTCTCTCTCTCTCTCTACTACAACAGACTTTCCTCCTCACAGTAAATAGCGAGAGACGAACGCGGACATGAACACGTGTTGTACCCTTTTCTTTCACTCGTTTCTTCACGAAATAAATCCTAGTTCGTTTAATTCAAGTAAACGCGTTGTTCGTTCCTTCCTCAAAGCAATTCATTTTTCCTTTCCCAATTCAAATCATTTCTCCTATTTCTCCTATTTTGTACGACTGGGGGATATATATATATACACTACAAATTTGACAAACTTCTCATAATTTTTCTATTATGTATTGTATCCAGAATTTTAATAAACTCATTGTGAGATATTCATCTATATTTTTTTTCCTTTTGCCATTTTTTCGTTGTCATTTTTTCTTCTTTATTCACTTTTGCTGTTTTTACCGTTGCCATTTTTCCATTACCATTATTACTGTTGCCATTTTTCCGTCATTATTTTTACCGTTGCCATTTTTACCATTGTCATTTTTCCGTTGTTATTTTTACCAGTGTCATTTTTAAGTTGCCATTTTTCTGTTGCCATTTTTTCCGTCGTCATTTTTCTGTTGCCATTTTTTCCGTTGCCATTTTCTCCCTATTTATCCATTTTTGCCATTTTTACCCTGCCATTTTTTCCGTTGCTATTTTTACCTTTGCTATTTCTCCTATTTGTCCACGTTTGTCATTTTTATCTATGCCATTTTTATCCGGAGCACCATACATAACACGTGCAAGGCATGGGTTTGGTCTTAATATTTCATAAAAAAACAAAAAAAACAAACTGAAAACTTTCGTAATGTCTGAAATATCGCGTGCGCGCGTGTGTGTCCATTGAGGCTAATAAAGTGAAACTATATTTACCATCATGTTTCAGCAAACAATATGAATGAATGTCTTGGCTGATGCAACTCCGTGTTCGTATGACACATCTTTTTCGCTTGAATGGCTAGGCGTGTGGGCTGTTTTCAAGTTCAGTACTAGTAACAGATCTACTGATAAGTGAAAACCATAAAAGGAATTAAAAAAATCAACCATCTTACCTATTATCATTCTAAGGTTGAGTCAATCAAGGCTTGTTTCACCAAGTTTTGTCATACTGTAAACGAATTTAGGAAAACTCGTACCCGGAAAAATCGTCCATTTTGATAGGTAGGAAAATTGGTCCATTATGTAATAAATATCGATTGGAAACGCATTTTATGGCTGTTTTTGAAGAAGATATTATTTTTAAAGGCGACTACGCACCCCCCCTAATATTTAAAAAAAATATTTTTTTATTTGTTTACTGTTTTTTTTTTAAATTAAATTGATTTTTCTAAGTGTTCGTTTTCTACCTAGCTTTGTAAGTTTTTAGTGGTTCAACTTATTTTAAAGAGTTTATTTAGTAAAAAAAAAGAAAAGAAAAAAAACAACAAGTAATGTCGAGTGTTACTTTTGAACAAAAAATGTCCGACAAGAGAGGATCACGTCTTAGGAGTCTCGATAATCGCTCACAAATAGAAAATTAAAAAGATACTGAGGAAGATATAGTTTTAAAATGAGCCCCCCCTCCCCTCAAAAATTTGTATATTTTTTAGGTAATGTCCAAGATTACTGCTCGGAAAAAAATCATGCTACCGGAAGTGGATACGGTTGATTATGTAATGTTGGAATTTTCTAAAAGGACTTTAAACGAAAAAATTGAAAAGGGCACGTGCCTGACTGGCTTTCAATTTGTGAGTACGCTCCTAAAGTTTACTACATATGAGAGTGTGATTAGAAACTACTATTTTTAATCTTATTATTGTATTCGTTCATGGATACGACATGTTCATTATAAGAACCAGTGTTATTTCTTTCATTTTATGTTACCTTGGCGTTTTTTAAATGTAATGCCCGCAAAGGGAAAATTTTGCAACTAATTTTATTGTGAATAAAATCTCTTTGTCGTTTCAAAGCAAGACCTTTATATTTTATTATCCCCCCCTTATTCCATGCTGTTATTTTTTTCAGGTTAGTTACTTTAGCGTCGAATTTATCTGGAAACAAGATAAATTTTCGGCAGTAACGAAACCGAATGTAAGACTAAAAACGAAACCATAAAAATTATTTTAGTTTTAACACTTCTTGTGTTATTACGAACCAAAAAAAAGACACTTCTTGTATTATCAAATAATGAAACAAATATTTTATTAAGAAAAATTAATTTAGTTTTAACACTTTTTGTGTTCATGAAATAACAAAAGGCACTTCTGCAATATGCGGACGGCGTTTCACTAAACTGTCGCCTGGTCGCGCTTTTCGGTCTAAAACATTTAAAATATTAATTTGTTGCTGACCCTTCAAAGTTGCTTTAATTCATTTAAATTATTTATGTGTTCGAAAAAAACTATTTTACTTTATAAAAATCCAATCAAAAGGTAGCCATTTTTCGATTTTTAGGAAGATAAGCTATTATTTAACATGAGGATGGGTGTGTCGGCGCTTTAGACCGAGTAATCTCCCCGTGGTGTGTTCTAAAAATCCAAACATGGCTATTAATATTTGCTTTCTTTGATAATACATATGTGTTTTCTTTCTTTCTTTTTTTTTTTGTTTCGTAATAACACAAAAAGTGTTAAAACTAAAGCATTTTTTAAATAAATATATGCTTTCGTTTTTCGTGTCTTGACTCCGTGACATCGTGATCAGGTTTATTTATAAACAAGAGTAAACGAGTAAAAATATATTTTTTTTTAATATTATGGGGGAGGGGGCGTAGTCGTCTTTAAAAAGCAATATCTCCTTCAAGAACAGCCATAAAATGTGTTTCCAATCGATATTTACTTAATAATGGACCAGTTTTCCAACCAAGCAAAAATGGACGAGTTTTCTGTGGCGATTTTCTGTGGACGAGTTTTCCAGAGACGAGTTTTCCGGGCATTATATATATATATATATATATATATATATATATATATATATATATATATATATATATATAAAATAAAATAAAAATTACAATTAAATTTACCAAAATGATCCAAGACGGTAAAATTAAAGTATATTATAAATATTAAAGAAATAATATTTATAAAATCATCTCAGCCAGATGTAAAAGTTCGATAAAACCAAATAGGAAATAGAACTTATAATATAACAGTTAATAAAATATGTTAAAAAAAACACTTTGAAATGAGTTAAAAACATATTTAATCTGAAAAGGAAACACTAGATAAACTAGACTATCCATTTATCTAGTGTTTCTTTTTCAGATTAAATATGTTTTTAACTCATTTCAAAGTGTTTTTTAACATATTTTATTAACTGTTTGCTCATATATATATATATATATATATATATATATATATATATATATATATATAATACTTGTTTATTGTTATATAAACATGGTCACATCCTGCTGCTACAAATAGCCACTTGTTTCAATCAAACAACAGATATCATCAGGCAGCGACTTGACTATTCAAAAGTTCAATGAATAATCTTTTATAATAATATAATAATAATCTGATTATTCATTGAACTTTTGAATAGTCAAGTCGCTGCCTGATGATATCTGTTGTTTGATTGAAACAAGTGGCTATTTGTAGCAGCAGGATGTGACCATGTTTATATAACAATAAACAAGTATTATCAGCTCTTTTTATTGAGCACTATCTAACAACCTCGTTGAATTCATTAGTCCATTGCTTTTGAATAAAAAACTCTGAGTATATATATATATATATATATATATATATATATATATATATATATTAAACTTTATTTTTTCGTTACACCGGCCATGGCTACACCTGTGTAATGTCTGTAAAGATTCTTTTTTTTTTATCTATAAGAGAAGAAAGACTATTTTTAAGATTGATTTTTTCGATTTTCGATACTTATCGGATGGATTTCTAAACAAAACGTATCTAAGAACACTGCTTGAAATATTGTTGACCTGAAAACAACCTTCTTTAGTCAACAAAAAAGGAAGTCCTCTTCCATCATGATAATGCTTGTCCTCACGCAGCATTAGTGATAAAAGATCTAAGAGAATTTGGTTGAGAAATCTTGCTCCATCCCACATATTCTCCTGACCTAGTTCCCTCAGATTATCACTTCTTTCGGAGATTACAAAACCATTTAGAGGGCCTCAGGTTAACATCACGAGTGGCGATTGAACATGAATTAAATCGATATTTCACACTAAAACCCCAAGAATTTTACAGGCGAGGCATTTATAAGCTCGTTGAAATGTAACAGAGCGCGGATGCACGTATGCAAATGCCGAGCTGCATGCGATGTGACGTCACGGTAAGGAATAAAGGAAAAAGAATATAAAAAAAGAACGTGTGCACAAACAGACGATGACGTTTGAGAGGACAGAGGTCAGAGAGAAGGAGAACAATCACGTTTTATTCGGGAAATTATCCGAAAATAAATGTCGTTGTTAAAAAAAGGGGAACATATGTTAATACTTTGCAATGAACATAAGGCAGGTCATAACGCAATTCCTTTTTACGTTAGAGACGAATGGAATCCAGATACAGAGAAAAGGCCGTTAATGTTATGACTTTGAGTCGTTGTTGTTTCAAAAACTCATTGTCTTTTTTTTTAATTTTTAAAATGAAATTTTAAATTGGCAAAACTTTTTTGCGTTGACCTTCGTTTTTTTTTGTTTTTTTTTTACATGAGGGTCACCGCTTATCAAGGCCCGGAGGCCACTCAGGGATAAGGGTTATTGCGTGTACAGTAATCAATGAGATAGTATTGTAGTAATCATTAGTATTAAAGATTTGATAGAGTGTCTTACTTAAGGGGGTGGTTTGTCAGGAATTTGTTTATGTTGGATTTGAAGAAATCCAAGTTGTAGTCAGGTGGGAAACAGGCAAGCGGTAGAGAGTTCAACTGGCGGGAAACAGGCGAACGAAAGAGATTTTTTTTTTTTTAGCAAAACTCAACTTCTCGCCCACTGCCTTCAAAAACCGTTCCCATCAACAACCAATCCTCCACCCTTCCGCTCTTCACAACTCTGATATATTTACATTTAAAAGTAGGTGAGGGCCCTTAGTTAAATTAACACCAAAAAATAAGGTTTTACTTTTTTAGGCGATTACGTGTGAACACACTTAAAACTTACGGAAAAAAATAATTAGTGTTCTGGTATTAGAACGGTACTAAATTCCTGCCCTGAAGAGAAAGTAATTCATCCGTGGCAACTGAAAATCGAAGTTGCCTTTTTTCATTGATTTCGATATTGATGTTTTATAGTATACTAGAGAAAATACCCGTTCCAGGTCGGGTAAAAGTAATTTTTCATACAGAACAGTTTTGCACTACTTTAATGCCACCTTACGAAGATTATAATCAAGATATATTTTTTCCTTATGGAAATCACTCCAGACAATGCATGAAGCCGCGTGATGTAAGAAGCTAAAAAAATATATTACTTCATGGTCAAAAACGTATCAACGATAGATTGAATAGATTCTGACAAAGAAAACAGCAATTCTTCCCTCTTTGTCAGAAATATCGCTCATAGAATAAAGAAAACGGGAGTTATAACTCTCGTTTTTTTTATTTATTCTATGAGCGATGTTTCTGACAAAGGTGGGAGAATTGCTGTTTTCTTTGGCGAAAGTAAACCCAACCTCTACTTTCTACTCTTCTTAAGTATAATAAACCGTATGTCTAGAATATTTATTCTAATGTTGATCAAAATCTATTAAGTGATTTTGATTCTAAAAAATGTCTAATACTTAGAGCTTGAGCTTAAGGGGGTCTTAAGAAGAAATTGAAATTCAGGAAATGCTTCATCTCCAGGACTTGTATAGAATTGCTACCCATCGGAAACGCTTATGAAATTAAACATGGCTTCCAATTCAAGAGGTTATGGACCCGGCGGAAGACTTTACTTCGATGGATCAGAATCAAAATTCGAATCGTGGCAAGTGGAATTTTTAGGATATTTACGAATTCAAAAGTTACACAAGTTAATTCAGACACAATCTGAAAACAGAAACGATCCTGAGTTTATTGAAAGAACGCAATTGTCTTTGCGGAATTAATAAACTAGACAAAATACTGTTAGAAATTCGCTCAATATATGTTACCGTGACATAACTTGACATATATTCGGTGTCTTTTTAATAGTATTTTGTCTAGTTTATTATTTATAACTCCTTTTCCCGAACTTACCGTGTTAAAGTGAGAGTCAGCCGCCATTTTGAATTTTCCAATATATCGGTAAACACTGTATGCTTTTCGAGCTGAATAAACATGTTAAATTGAATAAAAACACGAAAATTATATCCAGTTTGGTAGAACAGTAATTTATCTTGTCTTTGATAACATTTATTTGTTATATATTTGTTTTTTGACAACTTTTTCGAATCTATGTGTACAGTAATACAAACCCCCCCCCACACACACACACACACATATATATATATATATATATATATATATATATATATATATATATATATATATATATATACTCATGAGCAAAAAAATGGGTCAAGAGCGAAAGAAAGAAGAAATCGACTTTTTAATATTTTTCCATGAATTTTTGTTAATTTTAACTAAATATTTCTATTTTGCAGATCATTATTATTATAGCATATAATAATAAGTGGAAAAATTTATCCTAAAAATGGTAAGACCACATCTCGGCGAGGATATAAAAATACGAATTGCGGGATTAAGGCAGTCGAAAATGACTTACAAGCAGATTTTTGATATTTTAAGAATAGAAAATGTGAAAACATCTTTTTCTGCAGTGAAGCGAATTGGTCAAAGGCTTGAAGCCGAACGCTTGGTAAAAAGGAAATCTGGATCTTGTCGCCCTCTGGGACGACAAAATTCATCCACTTTGAAGATCCATCCACTTTGAAGGAGAACCACAGGCTTAAATTAACTGTTTTGAAGGATTGAAAGGAAACTTATGTTAACCATAGCGAAGAATTCAAAACAGGGGCTGGAAATTCTTTCTAGATATACAATATTTAGACGAATGAAAGAAATGGGATTTTCTTCTAAAAGGTGTGAAAAGAAACCATTTTTATCTAAGAAGAACATCAATGAGAGAAAAATATATTGGCAAGAAATATACAGATTGGTTCAGGAATGTTTTCTTGTCAGATGAATCAAGATTTTGTCATTAGTGATGCTCCTGAACGGTGCATTCGAAGAACTGGAAAAAGATTTTTGCCAAATAGCATAAAAACAAAAAAACAACAGTTAAACACGGGAATGGAGGGATAATGATATGGGGAACTTTTACCGCAGCAGGAGTTGGGGAACTTATTAGATGTGAGAAGTCAATCAATGCGAAGGAATACATTCAAATATTAGAAACAGGACTAATTAAATATTTGGTCCATAATATCTCATGTATTGGCTGGAAGAACTTTTTCGAACAATGACAAACTGTGGGAAGCTGTGCAAAGTGAATGGAATAGCGTCTCCTCTACACAGTGTTTCACTTTGGTTGAGAGCATATCTAAAAGGATTGATCTTTTAAAGAAATCGAAAGGGAATGCGATTCCATCCTAAGCATTTATTAAAGTAAATGTCTTGTTCTGTGTTATTAGTCTCATTTAAGTTTCCTTGTTCAATCGTTCTTTGTTCAATATAGCTTTTAGTGCAATAAAATGTATAAAATTTGTTTGGCCCATTTTTTTTTTTTTTTGCTCACCAGTATATATATATATATATATATATATATATATATATATATATATATATATATATATATATGCATAGATCATCATATAACGATTAGATCACTCTCTGACTGACGTAAATGAACATTTAAAATTAAAATGTTTAAATTCAACACTATTTCACGCGGTTAATGGTAGCCGAATGGATACGGTCTCCACTAATCGAGCCAGAGATGTCTCGTGGTGCGGGGTTCGAATCATTCGGCTGGTGTTAATCGTAACACCCTGCACTGAAGAATCCCGAAAGGATGAAACACTAGTGTCTGTAGGTATTTAATTATTATAGGAAAAAATAATTAGTATATATATATATATATATATATATATATATATATATATATATATATATACTATCAAAAGTACCCCTCGTTAACTGGGTTCAAAAACAACCTACAGAAAATGGACTGATTTATGAAAGTATGATAGGTTATGAAAAGGAAGGGTTGTAAAGAGATAGCTTCGATTTGGGGGTATCGAAACCAAAGCAAAATATGATGAAAGTAAAAATAAAATAGATAACCCCCATAAATTATTATACCATACCTGTTCACACTGAAACACTTATCACAATATTCTGTGGATCGATATTAAAAAAAACTTTGTGACATATTTTCATTCTATGGAGGTCAGGCGCGAACGAACACCCCATAATTTTATCATGCCATATTTTTTCAAACTGAAACATAATTATCAAAGTATAGTCTTTATTAAAGTTTGTGCCTATTTCCATTTTATGGGGGCCAGGCGCGAACACAGACCCCACAATTTTATTATACCATCCCTATTTAAGTTAAAACATACTTATCAAAGTATTATTATGTACATCTATATCAAAAACATTTGTAAACATTTTTTTTTTAATTTTAAAATTTTTTATTTCCATACTTTATGAACCAGGCACGTACGCAGACCCCACAATCTTAATGAACCACCGTTAGTCAGATCAAACATACCTATTCCTGTGTCTCGATACATCTTCTATCATTATATGTGTTCAGTTTTCTATAATAGTCAACCATATAGGAGCCTATTCGTGACCAGACACACACAGAGACGTTCAGCTTTATATTATAGATATATATATATATATATATATATAGTAAGCAGCATATATATATATATATATATATATATATATATATATATATATATATATATATATAGCTTTATAAGCTTCTCCTTATTTATTTAGAATTCAATAAAGCTTCCCCCAACATTCTATAATTCCTCTTAATCTTTTTCCTCCCTAATGAACCTTACGCTAGATGCCGCATCTCCGCCATGCTACCTAGCACCTTCTCTACTCTTCTGATGAGAAGCAATAGGTTTCGAATGTCCTGGCATAAAGAGTCCCTTCTATCCCCCAAATTTTGCCTGTATTCCATTATTTAATAAATGATCCATTTTATATCTACCTATATATAGTTTTGTGCCTTCATTTCATACTCTTTTTGTCCTATTATATATATATATATATATATATATATATATATATATATATATATATTCAGCTACTCTGATGAGTCGTAGACGACGAAACACGTGTCAGTGGATAATTATATTTTAAAAACAATATATATGCCGCTAGCCCATCATTTTTAAGGATGCTCTCTCAATCTGCCAGTATCAAGTCGAGATAGTCATCTGAGAGAATGCGATACAACAGAGGTAGCTGTCGTCACCGTGAGCAACAGAGTAAATCATATCGAAGATTCTATTGTTGGCATTGGTTTCCCTGATATTTTTCTCGCCAGAATTCTTTGTAGAAAGAAATCGGGGATTACGGGAGGGACCACGTAAAGGTTGCAAATATCCTAAGTGAATGTGATTTTTGTGGAACGAACTAGACTCGAACTTGAGATACCCAGGTCGTGTCGTTAACCATTAAACCACTATTACCTCTTAACGGAGTTAATGTGCTGACATGGCAGAAAAAATAATAAAAAGAAATATGCTTTGTTTTGTTTTTGTTTTGTTTTTTACACATTTATTTACGCTTATTCATTGCAATTGACTATTTGGTTTGTTTTACAGTCAACAGAGATTCGAAAAAGTGGTCAAAAATCAAATAGATAAACCCCATAATAACAAATAAATGTTACCAAAGGCAAGATAAGTAACTCTTCTACCTAGTTGGATAGGTTTTTAGTGTTTTAACTAAATGTAAAATGTTTATTCGGTTTGAAAAACAAGTAATGTCAATAGGTACATGTGCCCAAGAAAAATAGCCGCGTAACAATTACATTGCGACCATTTTTTCTTGTAGTCGCGTACAGGTTGACATTGCTTGTTTTTCGAGACGAATAAACATTTTACATTTAATAAAAACACTAAAAACTTATCCATCTAACATTTAACATTTGACTGTTCGAACCAATCACATAAATCTATTTGACTCACCTGGTTACCAAATTGGGTAAATATCGATTTTTAGCTTCGTTAATTTAAGAAATAGAGCGAGCATGGTTGTACTATTTCGCAACACTTCGTTTTTTACTTTTTTTTTTTTTTTTTTATCTACTTAGTGACTAACACCAAATAATATGGAATCAAATTTACCCTTTGGGTGGGCAGGCCCTAGATGCCCGAAAGTGGGAGGGGTGCGCCAATGAATTAAACGGCCTTAAAGTACGCGGTCGAACCAGATGACCGACGGAGATGAGGGAGGTTAGTGCCTACCAAAAGAATCTGAACGGAAAAGAAAGGGTGTGCCCTTCCCGTCTGTTCGATGGTATTTTGCGTAAATGTTATTTTATTTTTTTACTGCAAGCTTCTTTTGGAGACCTGATGAAACACGAAAATGTTGAAACGTTAATCGATCCGCGTGGACTCCTTACTATGTTTATATAGTTTTATTTATAAAAAAAAAACTCTACACACGTATTGAACACTTGTGAAGAAATATTGATTTTTACTTCATGTTAACAATATACCTGAACTTAATTATATATATATATATATATATATATATATATATATATATATATATATATATATATATATACTAGCATGGGTGCCCGGCGTTTCCCGGGTGTTTTGAGGTGTATGCTGAGCAAGAAACAAAAAAACAAAAACGGTCAATTTTTTTTAACTTTAACCCCTATTATGAGTACTTAACATTTATTGTTTTAGGCTCAAATTGAGTTATTAAGTTAGATCCATGTCCAAGGAACCTATATCTAAAATTTCAAGTGTTTAGACCTAAAATTGTCGGAGGAGTTTTGTAGAGTTCTCAAAGGTCAAATCGTTGAACTTTGACCCCTTAACAGCCAAATTTCTGGCCGAAAACCGATCACGTAGATTTCCCCAAATCTCAGTGCCCTGTATATCAAATTTCGAGATGCAATTGCTCGATTCTATCTAATTCTGGGTTCTAGCTTTATCGTGAAAAGTGTATGAACGAGTATTTATATATATATCGCTATAATCTCCTCTAAATGTCTAATATGTGTAGAAAAAGCGGTTCATCCTTCGTAGAGACGTGATGTCCCTTAACAAATAGGTTGTTCCGAAATCGTGTCTGGGGAGTCGGCTAATTTCAGTTAATGTTTGT